>NC_058082.1:55950497-56250497 GCF_014858855.1 Bufo gargarizans
GGACGTCTCCCTTCATGGCCAATTATGGGTTCCAACCTGCCGTGTTACCGGAGGTATTCTCTCCCCAGGATATTCCGGCTGTGGAGGATCACCTTTCCGTCCTACGTGCTTCTTGGGTACAGATCCAGAGGTCCCTTGAGGTCTCTGCGCAGCGCCAGAGACTCCAGGCTGATCGCAGACGAGCGCCCGCTCCTTCCTACCAGGTCGGAGACCGTGTATGGTTGTCCACCCGCAACCTCAACCTTCGAGTGCCCACTCCCAAGCTGGCGCCTCGCTTTGTTGGTCCCTTCCGAGTGCTTCGCAGGGTAAACCCGGTAGCCTATGCCCTTGCGCTTCCTCCTGGCATGCGGATCTCCAACGTGTTTCATGTCTCCCTGTTGAAGCCATTGGTGTGTAATCGTTTCACTTCCTCGGTTCCTCGGCCCCGTCCGGTCCAAGTGGGCAATCGTGAGGAATATGAGGTGAGCAATATCCTGGACTCACGCCTGGTCCGCGGTCGGTTGCAGTTTTTGGTCCATTGGCGTGGTTATGGTCCAGAGGAGCGTTCCTGGGTTCCCTCCGCAGATGTCCATGCTCCTGCTTTGCTCCGAGCCTTCCACGCACGCTTCCCTCAGAAACCGTTCCTTACTCCGCGGAGGAGGGGCCCTTGAGGGGGAGGTACTGTCATGGTCTTACCTTCTTACTGTTCTCCTTCGTTTGACATGTGCTGGCGGCCATCTTGGTTTCTGGGTTTCTTGTAGCCTCCCACCCTGCGGCTTCTCCTTCCCACTGGGAGGAGCTGGATGCCTAGCTCATATATATAGGAGGTCTGTGGCTTCAGTTCCTTGCTTGGTCCTCCTGTGTTCACATGCTTCTAAGACTGCTGCTGCTTCTGGTTCCTGATCCTGGCCTCGTCTGACTACCCCGTTGGTTCCTGATCCTGGCTTTGTCTGACTACCCTGCTGGTTCCTGATCCAGGCTTCGTCTGACTACCCTTCTGGTTCCTGACCTCTGTCTACGCAAGACCCTGCTTCGGTTTAGCCATCCGTTTGGACTTTTGCTTACAGCTTGATTTTCAATAAAGCCTTCTTATTTCCACTTATCTCTTGTTGTACGTCTGGTTCATGGTTCCATGACAGTTCGAATAAAAGGAGCAAAACTCCTGGGCAATCGCTGGGGTGTTGATAAGTCGGGGGCCCGAGGCTGATCTGATAGCCTGAATAAAGGACCTATTCCTTTGGCCCTTGATAAGGCTGGATACCAACTTGGAGCCCCTATTTCCATGAAGGTATTGCTTGAAGCGCAATGTCCTCAAGGCTCCTGCTGCTCTAATGTTTAAAAGGTCAGTGATCTTATGTCTCAAACACTTGAGTGACTCTAAGACCTCTTCCGTTCTAGTTTTCTTGTGGAGGGTTTCAAGTGTGGAGATTTGCTGAAGAAGGGCATCTAATTGCTTTTGCCTACGCTTTTTGGCACTAGATCCCAGGCTAATGAGCTCCCCTCTTACCACAACTTTATGGGCTTCCCAGAGTGATGTCCCACTAGCGAGGTTATCAGTATTCTCTTTAAAATAATTTTTGAGACACAACTCAACAGCCTTTCTATGGGGTTCCTCTTCCAGGAGCGTCTCATTCAGCCTCCAGACCCAGGATCTCGGAGGTAGGGCGTGGATCTTCACCCCCACACTCACAGGCGCATGGTCAGAGATGACTATGTTCCCTATCCTTGCCTCAGAAATCGAGGACAACAGGTGGTTCGCCACAAAAATATAGTCCAGGCGTTGGTATGAATTATGTGCCTGTGAGTGGAAGGTGTAATCTTTTTCCTCAGGGTGGAGGAGACGCCAGACATACGAGACCCCCAGGTCTCTGAGAGCGATAAGTAGTCTCCTCATCTGTCTTCTTGAGATAGGGCGACCTGAGGAAGTCGAGTCAATTAAGGGATCGAAAGATCTATTTTGGATGTACCTAAGGTATAGTCAAAGAAATTTACTTTAACCACTTCCCATCTGGGCCATTTGCCCCCTTCCTGACCAGGCCTAATTTTGCAAAACTGACATATCTCACTTTATGGGGCAATAACTTTGGAACGCCTTTACTTATCAAAGTCATTCAGAGATTGTTTTCTCGTGACACATTGTACTTCATGATAGTCAGAAATTTGAGTCAATATATTTCACCTTTATTTATGAAAAAATCCCAAATTTACCCAAAATTTTGAAAAATTTGCATTTTTCTAAATTTCTATTTCTCTGCTTTTAAAACACAAAATGATACCTCATAAAATATTTATTACTTAACATTCCCCATATGTCAACTTTATGTTGGCATCATTTTGGATATGTCCTTTTATTTTTTAGGACGTTAGAAGGCTTAGAAGTTTAGAAGCAATTCTTCAAATTTTTAAGAAAATTGCCAAAACCCACTTTTTAAGGACCAGTTCAGGTCTGAAGTCACTTTGTGGGGCCTACATAGTGGATACCCCCACAAATGACGCCATTGTAGAAACTACACCCCTCAAGTTACTTAAAACCGATTTTACAAACTTTGTTAACCCTTTAGGCGTTCCACAAGAATTAAAGGAAAATAGAGATCAAATTTTAAAATTTTACTTTTTTGGCAGATTTTCCATTTTAATCCAATTTTTTCTTTAACACATCGATGGTTAACAGCCAAACAATATTTATTACCCAGATTCTGTGGTTTACAGAAACACTCCACATGTGGTCACAAAAACTGCTGTATAGGTGCACGGCAGGGCACAGAAGAAAAAGAACTTCAGATGGTTTTTAGATGCCATGTCCTATTTAAAGCCCCCCTGATGCACCCTTACAGTAGAAACTCCCAAGAAGTGATCCCATTTTGGAAACTAGGGGATAAGGTGCCAGTTTTATTGGTACTATTTTTGGCTACATATGATTTTTTGATCATTCATTATAACACTTTATGGGGCAAGGTGACCAAAAAATTGGTTGTTTTAGCACAGTTTTTATTTATTTATTTTTACAGCGTTCACCTGAGGGGTTCGGTCAAGTGACATTTTTTAGAGCAGATTGTTACGGACGTGGTAATACCTAATATGTATACTTTTTCTTATTTATTAAAGTTTTACACAATAATAGCATTTTTTAAACAAATTTTTTTTTTTATGTGTCCATGTTCTGAGAGCTATAGTTTTTTTTTATTTTTTGAGAGATTTTCTTATGTAGGGGCTCATCTTTTGCAGGATGAGGTGACAGTTTTATTGGTACCATTTTGTGGGACATACGCCTTTTTGATCACTTGGTGTTGCACTTTTTGTGATGTAAGGTGACAAAAATTGCTTGTTTTGACAGTTTTTTTTTTGTTTTTTTTACGGTGTTCACCCGAGGGGTTAGGTCATGTGATATTTTTATAGATCTGGTTTTTACGGACACGGCAATACCTAATATGTATACTTATTTTTATTTATTTCACTTTAACACAATAATAGCATTTTTTTAAACCAAAAAAATGATGTTTTAGTGTCTCCATGTTCTAAGAGCTATAGTTTTTTTATTTTTTGAGAGAATTTCCTATGTAGGGGATCATTTTTTGCGGGATGAGGTGACGGTTTTATTGGTACTATTTTGTGGGACAAATGCCTTTTTGATCACTTGGTGTTGCACTTTTTGTGATGTAAGGTGACAAAAATTGATTGTTTTGACACAGTATTTTTTTTTACAGTGTTCAACCGAGGGGTTAGGTCATGTGATATTTTTATAGAGATGGTTTTTACGGACGTGGCAATACCTAATATGTATACTTTTTTTTATTTATTTCACTTTAACACAATAATAGCATTTTTGAAACAACAAAAAATTTGTTTTAGTGTCTCCATGTTCTAAGAGCTATAGTTTTTTGTTATTTTTTGAGAGATTTTCTTATATAGGGGCTCATTTTTTGCGGGATGAGGTGACGGTTTTATTGGTACCATTTTGTGGGACATACGCCTTTTTGATCACTTGGTGTTGCACTTTTTGTGATGTAAGGTGACTTATTTTGACAGTTATTTTTTAATTTTTTTTATGGTGTTTATTGGACTGGGTTGATTATGTGATATATTTATAGAGCTGACCGTCACGGACGCGGCAATACCAAATATGTCTTATTTTATTTTTAACATTTTTTTTTATTCCTTACTTTTTTTATTTTATTTTTTTAACACTTTATTCTTTTTATTTTGCACTTTTTATTCCCCATAAGGTCATACAAGACCTCTGGGGGACATTTACTTCACTTTTTCTTTTCACTGTTGATTTCTCCTGCAACTGGAGCTGACATAGTAGCCCCAGTTACAGGAGAAATATACCCCCCCAGAAAGGCTGTACTGCGCAATACAGCGCTGTACAGCCTCAGTGCAGGGCGGATCGAGTTCTCTGAAAGACCTGACAGCTCCTGCACTCTCCGGTCCCGGCGGTCACATGACCGCCGGGCCGGAACAGGAAGCGAATAGCGCTTGCTGCTCTGCATACACAGCGCTCGGTGAACGCTGTGTATGCAGCGATCAAGAAGGCAGGGACACCTGGGCACTGTCCCTGCCTTTTTGTCTGGGTTGCCCTGCTGGACGTTTATAGTCAACGTGCGGATGGGAGGTGGTTAAATAAGCATTGTACTTTCAATAAACTTTGTATAAATCAATAGCACAAGCGAATATAAGACACTTTGTAATATATTTTCTTAAATAAAAATGACCCTTTCTGCACTTATGAGCAACTTTGCCAGCTTTCTGCACTGATCATTCCCCCTCATTTCACAGCTTCCACATATTACTACTACACATCCATACTACTACATGCTCCACATATTGTATGTATTCACTGACTGAAATAAAACCTGTGCTGTGATGGGTTGCAAAGACAACTTTTGGTTTATGACCCAATAATGGCATAAAATAGTTGCAGATTATGTTGCATGCCATATTTGTGTCACAGTTTGCAACTTTTTGACCCTGTTTCCACTTTATTTTTTAAAGGGGCAGGGCTTAGTGGGAGGGGCCAGGCCTCCACGGCTAGACAGATTAACTATAATTCACATCATAAACTGGTGCAAACTGTAGCTGAAATCTATGCTAGCTACTAGCTGGTGCTGATTACGGCATCACAGAAAGCCTAATAGGCAGGAGTCCCGGGTGTTGGACCCCCACCAATCAGATACTGATGACCTATCCAGGTGATAGGTCATCAGTAAAAAAAACTGAAAACCCTATTAACCTGTTAAGTAATGTGCATGTCCACCTACTGAGGTGGTCACACATGCTCAGTTCTATCCTTCAACTGCCACCAGCCATATCTACTGTTGTGTGACCAGCCACCAGCCATATCTACTGAAGCTGTAATAGTTACAAGGAGAGAGCTTCAATAGAAAGGCCCCAGCACTGAGAAAAGACACGCCCATGAGGTACCACCCTGAAGAGAATCTAGCAGATCAATTACAGCAGTAAATGGGGAGATCTCTGTATCCATGTGAGTTACAGGGCTGGTTCTAGCTTTGTTTTTGTTTTTTCTTTTTTTAATAAATATTTCTTTATTTTATTCTTTTCCATAATACAAATAATTATAGCAGTCTTTTAATTTCATAACATTGTAATTTTAGTAACATTTTATATTATAACATATCTCCATTTATGCATTAAAATAATAGCTGCTCTCTTCTTAGTTTTTTGCTGTAATAAGCATTTATATTATCAGATACTAGTTTTCCCCCTGATGTCAATTTAGAGATATTAACTAACGACTGTGGGAGAGTATCAATTTGTATATCTTTTCCTAGCGATGCTCGTAATGCATATTTTAATTGTAGGTAATAAAACCTCAGGTCTATATTACCAAGTCCATACTCCTTTTTAAGATCTTCATACAGTCTTACATCTGGCTGTCTCCATACCTGCCCTAATTTATAGACTCCATATTTCCACCAAATTTTCTGTTCAATTAACTTAAGTTCTAAAAGGTGGGTGTTTTCCCACATTATGGTGTCAGCATGGAGTCCAGTCTGATTCCACAGTGCTCTTACCTGCCTCCAGACCCTATCCATCAGCTGAAATAACAGTATCTTACGACCCTGTTGTGTCAGAATACCGACTTCTATTATTTGAAAGATAGTACAATTCTCTAACCTAGCATTTATCCCTTCGATCATGGCCTTGTATCTTTGCGTGTTACTCCACGTTATCATGTTTTTTATGTCCCGACATGAAATAAAGTTCCAGGTCTGACACTGATAATCCAACCTCCTTCTCATGAATGCACAATATTTCTGCTTTTATCCTTGGTTTTTTTCCCTCGCCATATCAAGTTCATTAGGAGACTGTCTATTATTTTGAATATTTTTGGGGGGATTATTACTGGTGAATTCTATAGAATATAGTTCAGGGAAGGTAATAGGCACATTTTTGCCAACGATATACGACCTGCCATCGAGACATATAGTCTTTTCCATACCCCTATTTTTTTTCTAATCTCTTGTATTTTAGGGATCACATTCAGTTTAACATATCCAATGGGGTTTGGAGTTATTTGAATACCCAGATATTTAGCGGGTTCCTCAATTCTCTTAATTTCCAATGGTCCTGGTATAAAATTGTTCAAAGGATCAATCGGGACACAGGCCGATTTAGACCAATTTATATTTACCCCGCGTGTTTGCCATATTGGTCAAATACCTGAAAAATTTTCATAAGTGATCTATGTGAACCTACAAACAACATAATGTCATCTGCATATAAAGCAATTTTTTCCTCATGTTCACCGAACCTGAACCCTACTATTTCTTCATCTTGCCTAATCATATCAGCTAACGACTCCATGGCTGTAGCAAAAAGTAGCGGGGAAAGTAGGCATCCCTGTCTAACCCCCCTACCTATATGTATGTTATTGGAATATTCCCCATTTAATATCACTTTTGCTGTAATTTCCGTGTATAGCAGTCTTACCCATGAAATAAAATTGTCACCAAAGCCCATCTTCTTCAATGTTATAATCAGAAAGGGCCATTCTATTGTATCAAATGCCTTTGAGGCATCTATAGTGACAATCAATCGTTTACCACAGTTTGTAGGTTCAAGCTGGGTGTTCACAAAATAGTGCATAATATTATCAGTTGTGGTTTTACATGACATAAATCCCGTCTGATCCTCATGAACAAGCCCAGAAACCACACTTCTAAGTCTTGCTGCCAGAATCCCAGCCAGTATTTTATTATCAGTATTGATTAATGAAATAGGGCGATAGGAGTCCGGCAGGGTTGGATCTTTACCTAGTTTTAAAATGAGTGTGATTAGGGCTTCTCTCAGTGAGTCTGGCAGTTTTCCCGTCTTCATCGAATCATCCCACATTGTCAATAGTTTTGGTATTAATATTTCTTTATATTGAGCGCAAACCTCGAACGGAATGCCGTCTATTCCTGGGGTCTTATTTTTTGCAATCCTGGATAGTATTTTTTCCACTTCCAAAACCTTTAAAGGGGCTTCCAAGTTTTCTTGTTGGTCTATTGTTAACCTAGTAATATTTATTTCCTCCAAAAACTGTTGTATTTGCCCTGCATTATTTTTTATCCTACTACTGTACATATCTTTAAAATACTCTTTAAAGGGAATCTGTCACCTGCTTTTACCATTTTAAGCTGGCACCATCGCTATGTTCACTAAAGTACCTTATTTCCTGCAGTCTTCTTCTTACTTTATTTCGTTTTGTAGTTTTGATATAAAAGCGCTTTTTATGTTATGCTAATGAGGCCCCAAGGTGCCCAGAGGGGCGTTTTTTTCACTCTCCGGTGCCCAGTGACGCCCCCCTGCAGTGCCCAAGAACGCCTCCTGATCATCAAATAACCTCCCACAGCCCGGCAAACGGTTCCGCCCCTCCCCACGTCATAGTCTACCTTATAGAAATGCCCCGTCCTTCTTCTTGTCTGCGGCCAGAAAACTCGCGCAGGCGCAGTACGCCTGCGGCCTGCGCCTGCGCGATCATCAACCTCCTGATAGTAGAATCACAAAATAGCGCATAATCCCTGATAGTAGAATCGAGCGCTGTATCTTGAGCTCCACACTTTAGTCCCTTTCCCAGGGAAGCCACCTCTAGCTGACCTTCCCCCAAACCCTCAGTCACTGGGTAGATGTTACAAGCCAGCACAGCCTTCCAATTTAAAACATACCACTCGCCCTTTAGACCATTAATAGCACCCCCTCCTTCTTTATCATCTCCTTCACTTATACGCAGATTTTCAGGGGGGAGGGGGCGCCACCCGGGTACCAGATGTATACTTTTTAGGACCCGTTCACGTGACCCCCTTCCAACTCCCCTCAGCCTGCGCCCTCTCTCCGTTGTTGTCTAAAAGTTTTTTCAAATAACAACTTTCAAGGCAAAGAAGAAAAAACATTGGTGCGTCTAACCACATCTTCGCGAGGACAGGGGGAGGGGGGCAAGGGCACTCACAAACAGGCGAGCTAGAGCGCTTCTCCTCCTGTCTCAACTTCTCCGTCGGCTCCAATTCGACTGCTGTTTTCCCCTGGAGGCTTGAGGAAGCAAAGCGATGCAGCAAGGCAAAACGGAAGGTCAGCAGTGTCGCGGTGTAGCGGCATACATCAGGTCCTCACTACCGACAAGGGGGTGGGTGAGTAGCGGGAGCGGCATTACTTGGACGCCGCTTCACATCGGGCAGGGAGCTCAGTGGCCGGAGGTTGGTTCTAGCTTTGGTAGAAAGAGATTGTCCCATATATTATATTACTGTATGTCGGATTTTCATGGCACCAGGGCCGATCCTAGGGTCACAGGCGCCTGGGTGCAGAAATATTTCTGGCGCCCCCACATGGGCGTGGTTATCTTACTAACTCCTCCCCTTTACAATGTTTCTATGGCAACAACTTCAGCCCCCAACTTCAGCCCCACGAATCGGCGGCTCGGCTTAAAAAAAAAAAAAGGCAAAAAAAAAAAAGTCCCGGCGGCTCGCTCGGCCAGGGCCGGACTGGGGATAAAAACCAGCCCTGGAAAAAGTTGCACACCAGCCCCACAGCATTGCGTCATTATTTACTTGTTTATAATAGGAGAAAGCATTCATTTTAAAACACGTGTGTAAACACGAATATGAACTTTGCCCCACGATAGCTCTTTTGTAGAACCCCCATAAAAACTTACAGTTACTTGGCTTTGCCCTTGGGGATCTCGGACGCCACTTCAACACTTTGGCCGGGGGCTCGGCGGAGCTGATGTTGTGCTTTAACCTAATGAGAAAGATTTCATAATAAGGATTTGGAGAAAGGGCAGAGGGATAGCAGAGCAGGGAGAGGCTGGTGCTGCTACTAGGGGGTCATACCATGGGGGAGTAATAAAGCCCACCATAATGCCCCCCCAGTAGTAATAATTCTCCTTATAATATGCAAAACATTTGTAATGCCCCCAGTTGAGCTAATGTTCCCATAATGTGCCAATATAAAATACCCCTTCTCAGTGCCCCCGTAGATGACCCCCATAGTGCCCCCCCCTTCCCCATAGTACCCACCATAATGTGTCCCAGTATAAAATGCCCCTATACAGAGCCCCCATATAAAATATCTTCTTTTTTAGCCTCAGTAGATGCCCCTATAGTGCCCCCCAATAATCTGCAGTAAGATGTGCCCCCATAGATGCCCCCAATCATGTGCCAGTAATAAGAGCCCCCCCATATCATGTCAGTAGCCAGAGCCCCCCCATATCATGTGTCAGTAGCCAGAGCCCCCCATATCATGTGCCAGTAGCCAGAGTGCCCCCAATCATGTGCCAGTAGCCAGAGCCCCCCCATATCATGTGCCAGTAGCCAGAGTGCCCCCATATCATGTGCCAGTAGCCCCCCATATCATGTGCCAGTAGCCCCCCTTATCATGTGCCAGCCCAGTAGTCCCCCCTTATCATGTGCCAGCCCAGTAGTCCCCCCTTATCATGTGCCAGCCCAGTAGCCCCCCTTATCATGTGCCAGCCCAGCCCAGTAGTCCCCCCTTATGTGCCAGCCCAGTAGCCCCCCTTATGTGCCAGCCCAGTAGCCCCCCTTATCATGTGCCAGCCCAGTATTGTACCTATATAAAAAAAAATAAAAAAAAATAATACACTTATACTTACCTCCAGCAATGCGATGCGATGCAGGCCGCCTCTTCCGTCTGTGTCCCTCGCTATACGGCTCAGGCGACGCGATGACGTCATCGCGCCGCCTGCACCGGCCTGAGCTCTGATAGGCTGCCAGCACTAAGCCGGCAGCCTATCAGAGGAACAGGAGGGGACACACCTCTCCCTCCTCTGCCGCAGCACAGGCATCTGTATTGCCGTCCTGAGGACGGCAATACAGATGACTATGGAGATGAGCGCTTCCGCAATGGAGGCGCTCATCTCCTGCTCTGCCCTGCCGCCGGCCGCGGCCGCCCCCACTTGTCACCAGGGCCGCGGCCTTGCGGCACTCAGGCTTGCCGGCCCACCGGGAAATTTCCCGCTATCCCGGCAGGCCAGTCCGGCCCTGCGCTCGGCGCCTTTCGGGTGACAGCGCTGGGGTGCGGGGCACCCACTGCACCCCGTGTAGGATCGGCCCTGCATGGCACAACCCTTTTAATAATGTTGGTGCATCTTACACCAGTGCACCTTTTACTAAGACCAGTCCTAGCACATCTCCCCCTCTGACAGTTATTCTGAGGGCGAACCTTCTGCGTATATAGGGCCCTGTTTTATTAGGGGTCCATTATTGTCAGAGCTTGGGCCCACCAGAGGTACTCGGTCTCTCCAGGGGCTGATTTTATTAAGATTAAGGCCTAGCCCTTTACGTGTTATGAGAATTAGCAATAATTCTGGCTTACTGTTTATGCAAACGCCTTTGGGGAACTGAAAGCTGTATTATTTATGAGTATCACAGGCGTGGCGGTGTATTGTTATATACGGTCAAAAGGCAATACCAATAAGATTTCTATCACCCTTGAATACTAGAGGCTGTATTCGGAGCACTAAATCCGTGCTCATGGTTTCGTCAACATGCTAGGAGTGCTCTCTGTGTGTAGAATATAGTCCTCTTTGTTGTGTATAAGCCTCTTCGGTGAACAACATAATTATAGGAGTGGACTCAACTCTCTGATGATAAGAGAGAAAAACATGATAATGACAACCTGCTCCACTCTAAAAATACTTTTCTTTTAACTTTTAAGTGCGCACACACTTTAGGTGCTCAATTTCATAAATCGTGTCTGATGTCAAAGTAATAGCAGTATTTTTTAAATGTTATCTACGTGCATCTCCTAATTTATTTCTATTTTATACTGACATATACCTTAATGGTACGTAGGGCAATGATGGGGGGAAAAACACGATCACTACCCTGCACATGGACACGGTCACATGCGCCCCTGCGGTGATGTGTGCCTAAATGGCACATCATTGCTTGGTCATGTGCAGTTTGGGGACATTATCACCACTGAGGCCAGTCACTGGCTGCAGCGGTGCCTATGCATAGGTTGAAAGGCAAAGACCAGAAGACAAGTGAAGGGAGCCAGGGAGTAGCAGGTGAGCAAAGATTTCTTTACAGGTATGGGATACATTAAAAAAAACTGGTGGAAAACCCCTTTGACCAGGTCAAATTTCCTGTAACAGGTTTTCAGATATAGAACATCTCTAGAAGACAATTTTTTAAAGTAATTTTGGGGGGTCATTTCAAAGAGGTTTCACCGTATTCGTGTCACCAGCCTCAAAATCAAAAGTTAGCAGCTCCTCAAATTAGTGTCCAATTGAATGCTTCAAAGAAATCAAGTAGTAGGCAAATTTCAACATCAACAGTTCAGAGGAGAGTGTGTGAATCAGGCCTCCATAGTACGATTGCTACGAAAAAAATAAGACAGGAAGAAATTGAATTTGGCCAAGGAGCACATGCCATGGAGATCAGGCCTCTGTAAATCTGTACTTTGGAATGAGGAGTCTAAATCTTCAGATTTTGAATCTACACAGAGAAGGTTAACAGAGGTTTTCTGGATATTTGGTTTCCACAGTGAAGTACGGGTTATAGTGTGGGTATTGTACTGGCGACACTGTTGATTGATGAGTTAATCAGAACTGAAGGCATTCTTAAAGAGGACCTTTCATTGGTGTGTAGTAAAGGAGATAAATATCTGTACCTGCAGGGTACCCTCCACTGTGCTGCCACCCTGACTCTCCGTTTTTAAATATCGCTCATATGCCCCGTTATGCCCCCCGCAAATTTCACGCTCAGAATGCTAATACTGCGCATCGGAGCAATGGGAAGGAGACGCAGTCTTTCTCTGTGGGCGTCTCCTTCTCCCCTGGCTGTAGCGCTGTCCAATCGCAGTGCAGAGTGTCACAGTCAGGGAGAAAAAACTTCCTGGCTGTGACGCTCTGCACTGCGATTGGACAGCGCTACAGCCAGGGGAGAAGGAGACGCCAACAGAGAAAGACTGCGTCTCCTTCCCATTGCTCCGATGCTCAGTATTAGCATTCTGAGCGTGAAATTTGCAGGGGGCATAACGGGGCATAGGAGCGATATTTAAAAAAAACAGGCAGGGTGGCAGCACAGTGGAGGGTACTCTGCAGGTAAAGATATTGAAAGGTCCTCTTTTAATGGGTTGTCTCACTTCAGCAAATGGCATTTATCAAGTAGACAAAGTTAATACAAGGCACTTACTAATGTATTGTGATTGTCCATATTGCCCCCTTTGCTGGCTGGATTAATTTTTCCATCGCATTATTCATTGCTCGTTTCCAGCAATACGAGGTTGCCAGGATGGGAGCTGCTGCGCATGCATGTCTATTTGCGCTCCCACCATCCCAGCCAACAGAGAAGCTGGCACTTTTTCCTATAGTGTGCAAGCACGGCCACTGCTGCTGGATTACAGGGTGGTCATAACCCCTGGAAATGAGCAGTATATCATGTAATTAAAATGTATCAAGCTAGCAGAGGAAGAAGAAGAAATGCATAGCTGTGTTGGTGGCAGCAGTAGTGGCACTTACAGCCAGGATTGTGGCAGTTCTGGTAGCAATGGTGACAGTAGCAATTGGGGCAAATACAGAAGAGGGAATCTTGAGAGGGCAAGGAGCCCATTTCATATCACAGTCTGCCAAAAGTGGTGGGGAGGAGGAGGAGGACTGTGATGATGACTTTGTGTTTGACAGGACCTGGGAACTGGATCAGGGTGATGAGGAGGAGGTGACATCAGAAGAGGAGAGTGGTGGTGTCAGATCTGTTTCTATCATGGTCAGCTGAGGAACTGGTGATGCTGCTGGTGGGGCAGGCTCAAAAGAATGTCAAATCTTGGCAGTCGCTATTGCAATCGCTCGTCCTCATACAGCTGTATTGTTTCTGGGCAGCAGATCACTGTTTAGACAGCACGATCTGCCGCCTAGAAACGATAATTTATGTGCCTGCATGAACGACAGGATCACGTGATGAACAAACGTTTTGCTGGACTCACTAGTCTCTATGACTCTCTGGCCCAGGGAAATACAGTTGCTCGATATTGTAGGCAGGTTGAAGTTGGCGTGGTCAACACAAGTAGGCAATTCAGCAATACAATAGTGCAGCAAAAAATACCACCACAGCAGAATATAATACCACAGTTATAATACCACAGTGCTGTACAAGATACTGCCCCAGAAACTGTCCCTCCTCGAACCGAGTACCTTCAAGGAAGTGAGCAATAATAATAAATAACAAAGAAGGCTATCCTCACACGCTTTGTTGTAAGCAGTTTCTTTAGACTTGCCAGAAAGAATAGAGCAGCATTCAGCACTCAATGACAGACACCACATTAGGACCCATGATACATGATCATTACTTTATAAATTCTGCGCTACCAAACATACAGGATAATACAGCACCACATACTGTAACGTGCCGGGGTCCAAGTCATTTCTCTGGGATGTCAGGGAACCAGTATATAGGTAAAACAGACCAAGGATACAGACGTACGCACAGGCGCACTACACGTTACAGCGGGTGTGGACCCACTGTGCCACTGACTGGCAATACTCTGGAGGGGCGTGACTAAGCAACACCTGGTATTCACTAGAGCCCTCCGATGGTGAGGATAGGCTTGGGCCGAAGGTAGTTGCCAGGGGCTACTCCAGAGCGTAAACCGAATCAGTTGCAGCTGGTCCAGACAGACCAGGAGGTACCTGAATTAGGTACCGGCAGGAAGCATAAACAGACCGCCACAGACATAGACATAACCTGGAGCAACGGAAAACGTGGAACCACAGATCAGAGATACAAGGCATAGAACAGGCTAGAGCAGAGACAGAAGCAGTTACCTGCTCCGCAAGTAGTAGAAGCTAAGCGGCCCCAGGCATAGCTGCCTGGAACTGGCAGAGCAGGGAATGGGCAATCCCCCTCCGGGGACCACAGGAACCCTCTTCCGAAGGTGGACATGAACAGAACACCAGAAGCAGTAAGGACTGCCAGACAGACAAAAACAGGAACATAGATCAGATGCAGATGTCATCACAATTTATGCGATTCCCTTCTTCTTTTGTGTGGTGCCAAATCAATTAGAAGTATAAGTATGTGCATGCCATACAGCTTTCATAATGAGACCAGATACAGTAGGTGGTTTCATGGGAAAGCACTTCCTCATCCCCCTGAGCAAGACCCTGTTTATTTGAAAATACATTCACATATATAGCAGACATGACATCACAAAAGGGGTGTTCCTTAACCACTTCAACCCCGCTAGCTGAAACCCCCTTCATGACCAGGCCACTTTTTACACTTCTGCACTACACTACTTTCACCGTTTATCGCTCGGTCATGCAACTTACCACCCAAATGAATTTTACCTCCTTTTCTTCTCACTAATAGAGCTTTCATTGGGTGGTATTTCATTGCTGCTGACATTTTTTGTTATTAATCGAAATTTAACGTTTTTTTTGCAAAAAAATGAAATTTTTCACTTTCAGCTGTAAAATTTTGCAAAAAAAACGACATCCATATATAAATTTTTCGCTAAATTTATTGTTCTACATGCCTTTGATAAAAAAAAAATGTTTGGGCAAAAAAAAATGGTTTGGGTAAAAGTTATAGCGTTTACAAACTATGGTACAAAAATGTGAATTTCCGCTTTTTGAAGCAGCAAGCAGCTCTGACTTTCTGAGCACCTGTCATGTTTCCTGAGGTTCTACAATGCCCAAACAGTAGAAAAACCCCACAAATGACCCCATTTCGGAAAGTAGACACCCTAAGGTATTCGCTGATGGGCATAGTGAGTTCATAGAACTTTTTATTTTTTGTCACAAGTTAGCGGAAAATTATGATTTTTTTATTTATTTTTTCTTACAAAGTCTCATATTCCACTAATTTGCGACAAAAAATAAAAAATTCTAGGAACTCACCATGCCCCTCACGGAATACCTTGGGGTGTCTTCTTTCCAAAATGGGGTCACTTGTGGGGTAGTTATACTGCCCTGGCATTCTAGGGACCCAAATGTGTGAGAAGTACTTTGCAATCAAAATGTGTAAAAAATGGCCTGCGAAATCCGAAAGGTGCACTTTGGAATATGTGCCCCTTTGCCCACCTTGGCTGCAAAAAAGTGTCACACATCTGGTATCGCCGTACTCAGAAGAAGTTGGGGAATGTGTTTTGGGGTGTCATTTTACATATAACCATGCTGGGTGAGAGAAATATCTTGGCAAAAGACAACTTTTCCAATTTTTTTATACAAAGTTGGCATTTGACCAAGATATTTCTCTCACCCAGCATGGGTATATGTAAAATGACACCCCAAAACACATTCCCCAACTTCTCCTGAGTACGGCGATACCAGATGTGTGACACTTTTTTGCAGCCAAGGTGGGCAAAGGGGCACATATTCCAAAGTGCACCTTTCGGATTTCGCAGGCCATTTTTTACACATTTTGATTGCAAACTACTTCTCACACATATGGGCCCCTAAATTGCCAGGGCAGTATAACTACGCCACAAGTGACCCCATTTTGGAAAGAAGACACCCCAAGGTATTCCGTGAGGGGCATGGCGAGTTCCTAGAATTTTTTATTTTTTGTCGCAAGTTAGTGGAATATGAGACTTTGTAAGGAAAAAATAAAAAAAATAAAAAATCATCATTTTCCGCTAACTTGTGACAAAAAATAAAAATTCGAGGAACTCGCCGTGCCCCTCACGGAATACCTTGGGGTGTCTTCTTTCCAAAATGGGGTCACTTGTGGGGTAGTTATACTGCCCTGGCAATTTAGGGGCCCATATGTGTGAGAAGTACTTTGCAATCAAAATGTGTAAAAAATGGCCTGCGAAATCCGAAAGGTGCACTTTGGAATATGTGCCCCTTTGCCCACCTTGGCTGCAAAAAAGTGTCACACATCTGGTATCGCCGTACTCAGGAGAAGTTGGGGAATGTGTTTTGGGGTGTCATTTTACATATACCCATGCTGGGTGAGAGAAATATCTTGGCAAAAGACAACTTTTCCCATTTTTTTATACAAAGTTGGCATTTGACCAAGATATTTCTCTCACCCAGCATGGGTATATGTAAAATGACACCCCAAAACACATTCCCCAACTTCTCCTGAGTACGGCGATACCAGATGTGTGACACTTTTTTGCAGCCTAGATGCGCAAAGGCAACCCAAATTCCTTTTAGGAGGGCATTTTTTGACATTTGGATCCCAGACTTCTTCTCACGCTTTAGGGCCCCTAAAAAGCCAGGGCAGTATAAATACCCCACATGTGACCCCATTTTGGAAAGAAGACACCCCAAGGTATTCAATGAGGGGCATGGCGAGTTCATAGAATTTTTTTTTTTTTGCATAAGTTAGCGGAAATTGATTTTTTTTTTGTTTTTTTCTCACAAAGTCTCACTTTCCGCTAACTTAGGACAAAAATTTCAATATTTCATGGACTCAATATGCCCCTCAGCGAATACCTTGGGGTGTCTTCTTTCCAAAATGGGGTCACATGTGGGGTATTTATACTGCCCTGGCTTTTTAGGGGCCCTAAAGCGTGAGAAGAAGTCTGGAATATAAATGTCTAAAAATTTTACGCATTTGGATTCCGTGAGGGGTATGGTGAGTTCATGTGAGATTTTATTTTTTGACACAAGTTAGTGGAATATGAGACTTTGTAAGAAAAAACAAACAAAAAAAATATATATATTTCCGCTAACTTGGGCCAAAAAAATGTCTGAATGGAGCCTTACAGGGGGGGTGATCAATGACAGGGGGGTGATCAATGACAGGGGGGTGATCACCCATATAGACTCCCTGATCACCCCCCTGTCATTGATCACCCCCCTGGTAAGGCTCCATTCAGACGTCCGTATGATTTTTACGGATCCACGGATCGGATCCGCAAAACACATGCGGACGTCTGAATGGAGCCTTACAGGGGGGTGATCAATGACAGGGGGGTGATCAATGACAGAGGGGTGATCACCCATATACACTCCCTGATCACCCCCCTGTCATTGATCACCCCCCTGGTAAGGCTCCATTCAGACGTCCGTATGATTTTTACGGATCCACGGATCGGATCCGCAAAACACATGCGGACGTCTGAATGGAGCCTTACAGGGGGGTGATCAATGACAGGGGGTGATCAGGGAGTGTATATGGGTGATCACCCCTCTGTCATTGATCACCCCCCTGTAAGGCTCCATTCAGACGTCCGTATGATTTTTACGGATCCATGGATACATGGATCGGATCCGCAAAACACATGCGGACGTCTGAATGGAGCCTTACAGGGGGGTGATCAATGACAGGGGGTGATCAGGGTGTGTATATGGGTGATCACCCCTCTGTCATTGATCACCCTCCTGTCATTGATCACCCCCTGTAAGGCTCCATTCAGACGTCCGCATGTGTTTTGCGGATCCGATCCATGTATCCATGGATCCGTAAAAATCATGCGGACGTCTGAATGGAGCCTTACAGGGGGGTGATCAATGACAGGGGGTGATCAGGGAGTGTATATGGGTGATCACCCCTCTGTCATTGATCACCCCCCTGTAAGGCTCCATTCAGACGTCCGCATGTGTTTTGCGGATCCGATCCATGTATCCATGGATCCGTAAAAATCATGCGGACGTCTGAATGGAGCCTTACAGGGGGTGATCAATGACAGGGGGTGATCAGGGAGTGTATATGGGTGATCACCCCTCTGTCATTGATCACCCCCCTGTAAGGCTCCATTCAGACGTCCGCATGTGTTTTGCGGATCCGATCCATGTATCCATGGATCCGTAAAAATCATGCGGACGTCTGAATGGAGCCTTACAGGGGGGTGATCAATGACAGGGGGGTGATCAGGGAGTGTATATGGGTGATCACCCCTCTGTCATTGATCACCCCCCTGTAAGGCTCCATTCAGACGTCCGCATGTGTTTTGCGGATCCGATCCATGTATCCATAAAAATCATGCGGACGTCTGAATGGAGCCTTACAGGGGGGTGATCAATGACAGGGGGTGATCAGGGAGTGTATATGGGTGATCACCCTTCTGTCATTGATCACCCCCCTGTAAGGATCCATTCAGACGTCCGCATGTGTTTTGCGGATCCGATCCATGTATCCATGGATCCGTAAAAATCATGCGGACGTCTGAATGAAGCCTTACAGGGGGTGATCAGGGAGTGTATATGGGTGATCACCCCCCTGTCATTGATCACCCCCCTGTAAGGCTCCATTCAGACGTCCGCATGTGTTTTGCGGATCCGATCCATGTATCCATGGATACGTAAAAATCATGCGGACGTCTGAATGGAGCCTTACAGGGGGGTGATCAATGACAGGGGGGTGATCAATGACAGGGAAGTGATCAGGAAGTCTATATGGGTGATCACGCCCTTGTCATTGATCACCCCCCTGTAAGGCTCCATTCAGACGTCCGTATGCGTTTTGCGGATCCGATCCATGTATCCGTGGATCCGTAAAAATCATACGGACGTCTGAATGGAGCCTTACAGGGGGGTGATCAATGACAGGGGGGTGATCAATGACAGGGGGGTGATCAGGGAGTCTATATGGGGTGATCAGTGGTTCATAAAGGGTTAATAAGTGACAGGGGGGGGGTGTAGTGTAGTGTAGTGGTGTTTGGTGCTACTTTAGTGAGCTGCCTGAGTCCTCTGGTGGTCGATCCAAACAAAAGAGACCACCAGAGGACCAGGTAGCAGGTATATTAGACGCTGTTATCAAAACAGCGTCTAATATACCTGTTAGGGGTTAAAAAAATCACATCTCCAGCCTGCCAGCGAACGATCGCCGCTGGCAGGCTGGAGATCCACTCTCTTACCTTCCGTTCCTGTGAGCGCGCGCGCCTGTGTGCGCGCGTTCACAGGAAATCTCGGCTCTCGCGGGAGGACGCGTATATGCGTCCACCCAGAAGAGCAGGGCCGCCGGCAGGACGCAATCCTGCGTACGGCGGTCCTGGAGTGGTTAAGAAGAGACTATTGGCTCCTTAACCTGATAGGAGTGGTTTCAGCAACTTCAACTCTGAGTTTATAGGTAGATTTGAAAACTGTAACCTAACTCCCCCCTTCCCCCTCCCCTAATGACCTTAATACACACATGGCTCATACATCTGGTTTTTTCGGCCATCTAGTGGACAAAAATTAGCACTACACAAAAATGTGTACTACAGAATGTTCACATTATATATGTATAGAGGAATAAATCCTATCTCTCACACAGATAAGCTCTGCTCGGCTTTACAGATACAGGACTGATACAAGGCAAGGACCAGGGCCAGAAGGCAACAATACAGAACCAGGCGGAACACACCGAGGTGTAGCTGTGCAACACCCTAGAGTTGTGTTACTAAACTCTTTTACCCCGCTACAATCTGTTAGGAGTATTATTATTTATTTATTTATTTTTAAATCAAAATTTTATTTAGATCTGGCATTTGACAGTATTGTACATATAGCAATATAGCACATACAATGGACGATACAGTACAAAGAAATAGGATTTGAATATTCAATAGGATGATAGTTTAACACCGAGCACTGCATGTTAAAGAAAATTCTGCCTAGATCCCCTTTTTTTTTTAAACAGCCTCCCACCCTCCCCCCCCCCCCCACCCCCCCAGGAAAAAAAAAAAGACAAGTCAAGATCTGAAGCATCTTGTATACATTGGAATCTCTTCAAGATAGTTCTAAAAGATCCCAGGCATGAAGAGAAGTAGTTTTGTTGTTCTCGACTTCCATTTTCCTATTCCCATTACACAGTATCAACCTTCAAACTTGCACATTAGCACTACAGATAAACTAAAGCACCCCTGATTATACCAATAGGTCTCCCAAGCTACCTGCTACTCTGGCTTTCATGTACCATGATGTGTTAACAAATGGTTTCATAACCTCTTTTTTCTCATATAAGGTGAGTGACTTTTCAATAAATGGCCTCCACTTATTAATAAAGGATTGTATGGATGATTCCTTGTTGCGCTCCGCATCCAATCTATCCATGTACATGAGTACTTTTACTGTGCCAATGACTTCATCCACAGTGGGCAGCTGGGGCTGTAACCATTTCCTCAGTATACATTTTTTTGCCGCAAGCAATAGGACATGTGGCCCCTTGGTGCCCACTATGGGTGAGTCAGCGTCCTCCTGGTCCCTAGGAATGAATTGGAACACGCACTGTTGGGGTACATCTTTAACTTCAATCTTCCAAGTATCTTTGACATATACACATATTTGTTCCCAATACAGTCTCAACTTACTACATCCCCAGATCCCGTGTAGAAGATCAGCTTTAAGCATATCACATTTGGGGCAGTGTCTCAAGTAATGCGCTGGCGCATTGTCATAGGACAAGTTATAGGCATAGGTTGCCCTGTGTATTATTCTGAATTGTGTTTCTCTCCAATGTTCGCTGCTGATGGCACTTCTTATCTTATCCATCCCCTCACGTATTTTAAAGGTAAGTTTGTCATCGGTTACCTGTTTCTCCCATTCTTTAAAGACCGTCTGCGCAGCCCCTTCCAGTTTAATATTCATTAGTTTTCTATACAGTATGGAAATAGAGTCCACGCTGCTCGCCTGGTTAATCAAACTAGCAAACCTAGTTATAGCTGTCTCAGTACCCAGTGTATTTTATTGGGCTGCGCAGAATGCCCTTATCTGCAAAAACTGTAGGTACTGGTTTGGGGGTATGGAGTATTTGGACTGTACTTCGTCCCAGGGTAGTAATTTTCGTCCATTAACAGTCAATAAATCTCCTAGGGTCCTCACGTTTTTCCTACGCCAATTTTGAAAAAGGCTATTAGATCTCCCCTGAGGGAAAGATGGGAGGGACCACAGCGGCATATAGGTTGAGATATAGATAGGTAATCTATATAATTTTCTGACATGTTTCCACGTCGCTATTGTGTCCCTGAGTATCAGAGCTTGTTTGGCACTCTCTGGAAGTAGCGAGATTTTGGTGTGTAACAGAGCATGTAGGTCAAGAGGCGCCACTAGTTCTTGCTCTAACGCCCTATCAGTGTAATGTGAGGTTCCCCATACCCAATCTCGTATATACCGCCATAGTGCTGCCAAGTTGTAGCCCCAGATATCAGGTAATTGTAGGCCCCCCTCCCATTTTAGAAGGCAGAGTTTCCTATATGCAATACGCGGTCTCTTCTTCTTCCACAGGAAAGCTACAAACGCGGACTGTAGCTTATTAATGTCTGTGTGTTTCAATAAAAGCGGTATCGTTTGCAGCGGGTATAAGAGCCTAGCAAAACTTGTCATTTTAATGAGACTTGCCCTCCCTAATAGGGTCAGCGGGAGTTCCTGCCATCTCTGCAATTCTTGAATAATTTTAGCTATCGGTGGGTCATAGTTTAACTTGTACATCATAGCCGGGGATTTGCCTATTTTAATTCCTAGATATTTTATATAGTCCCGCGCTACCGTGATCAGACCCTCTTCATACCTTTCTCCTAATCCCTTCCCCACATGCAGCAGCTGACATTTCGCTACATTGATCTTATACCCCATAAAAGTTCGCACTTTATTTAGGGTATCGAGGACTCTTGACAAATCCTTAGTAGGGTTACGTAGAAACAGCAACATATCGTCCGCGAAACATGTCAGCTTAATTTCCTTATTCCCCACCTTTATTCCTTCATAAACATCCGAATTTAGCAGGTGCCTAGCAAGTGGTTCAAGAGCTATGTTGAATAAAAGTGGGGAAAGTGGGCATCCCTGTCTCGTGCCTTTCTGGAGTTGGAACTTGTCTGACAAAAAACCTGGGAGACAGATCCTTGCTTGCGGGGCGGTATAAATTGCCTGGACAAACGCCCTAAAGGGGCCTTGAATTCCTATCTTATCTAGGACTAGATCTAACCAGTGCCAGTTAACGTTGTCGAAGGCTTTTTCGGCATCTAAAGCCAAAAGAGCCTCTCTTCCCAATTCATCCGCCTGCCGTCTCCTGAGGAGCCACTCTTGGACTGCCAAGACTGTTCGTATGTTAATTGTGGCTGATCGGCCTTTCACAAATCCAACTTGGTGGGAGCCAATGAGTTTGGGGAGGATGTTAGCAAGTCTGCTAGCCATTATTTTCGCTAGAATTTTTAGATCCTGATTTATCAGGGAGATTGGTCTATAAGACCCCGGAAGAGTGGGATCTTTATCCTGTTTGGGTATCAGTTTAATATGTGCCAAGTTACCTGAGGGCATTACCGTATGTGTTTGGATAATGGACTGAAATAACAGTAGCAAACTAGGAACTACCTCTGGGCCCAGGGATTTATAAAACTCCGCTGGGAAACCATCAGGTCCCGGGGCCTTCTCATTTTGCAGAGACTTTATCACCAGGTGAATTTCTTGCTCCGTGATAGGAGCATTAAGCATTGACAAGTCAGGCTCCTCAATAGACGGCAGAGAGACTGAGTCCAGGAAGGTACGGCCCTCTGTAATGTCACAAGGGTCCTGAGCATATAACTGTTCATAATAGCTTTTAAATATCTCTAGTGTGATTTTTGGATCAGTAGACAGATCCCCCTCACCTGTTTGAAGCCTGGGAGGTGGCAATTGTGTTCTCTTCCCTTGTGCAAGCCTAGCCAACAATCTACCCGACTTATTCCCAAATTTAAAAAAATATGCTGAAGAGTGGTCTGCATGGATCCTTTCCAATTTTTCTGAATAGTGACCATAGTTATGTTTAGCCGTAACCCATTTAGTTTTGTGGGCCTCTGTGGGGCTCTGTTGGAACTCTGTGTAGAGCGCTCTAAGATTATTTGTAGCTTCTAAAAATTTGGAACGTGTGTCCTTTTTTTGAGCTATCGTGTAGGAAATGATCTTTCCTCTTAATACAGCTTTTGCTGTGTCCCAAAAAAGGGAAGGGTTGTCCTGATGTTGCCCATTTGTATCTTTGTATTCCCACCACCATCCTAACAGCTTAGATTTAAAAGTTTCATCCATGGCTAAGTATCCCGAAAGTCGCCATAGAATATCTTGACCCTTTGCAGTGACTTCTCTCAATCTCAATGATACCGGTGAATGATCGGAAATCACCATCTCCTCTATCTTCACCTTACTTACTTTGGTGGTCAATAAGCTGGACCCTAGGAAGTAATCTATCCGGGACCAAGCACATTGAGAGTGAGAGAAGTGTGTATATTCCCGTTCCATGGGGTTGCAATGTCGCCAGATATCCGTTAACTTGGTAGCGTCCATCATACTGGGAAGCATGGACGTAGTCTTTTGCTTATCTGCTTTGCTAGACCTAGTTTGTTTTCTATCTTCAAGGACCGAGTGTACCATGTTAAAATCTCCTCCAAGTAACAAAAGGTCATTGGAATCCTGCAAGATTCGCCTTTCTAGATTCCCAATGAAGGGACCTGCTTGCACATTTGGGCCATAGACATTATAAATTGATAATGTCCCTGCAGGGGTTTCAATGGTTAGGGTAACTAACCTCCCGCTGTCATCCGCTTCTGTTGTCAGTATCTTATAATTTAGTTTTTTATGCAGCAACACTAACACTCCTGCCTTCTTCCCGTCAGATGGGGACCCTATCACTTCTCCCACCCATAACTTCTGCATTCTTTTAAAATCTGCTGCTCTTAGATGCGTTTCTTGTAATAAGGCAATATCCACATGTAATTTTTTCAAGTGACGTAGAACCATCATTCTCTTATGAGGAGAGCGTAGCCCCTTGATATTCCAGGTCACTATATTGACCATCTTGATACTATGCTAATTTCTATCACAAAGTACGGATAGAATATCTGTAGTGCTATAAAAACCCGTCTCCCTCCCTTCCCAACTTGAAAAACAAAATAACCCCTTTATCACCTAGGGTGATTGCGAACTTATAACTTCCTGACTTCACATTTTTCTCGTCTATCTAGAGACTTCGCTATCTCTCGTCCTCCTGTGCTCAATTCCAACAATGCGTATACTATCCCTAACCGCTATCCGGAAGAACCTTTGCTCAGTACCCATAAAGAGGGGAAAAAACTCTTTGGGATTATGTTATTTCTCGACTTAATACCTAGACAGGTATCACGATCGGCGTAACTGTCACATACGTGACACGGAGGGAGGAAAAGAGGGAGGCCCTGCCCTAGTGAGAGGGAAGGTGGTGACCCCTGACTCACCTTGCGACTGGCGCCTGGCTGCCCTGTCGTCCCTAGACGGGTTCCTCACCCGTACGCCGATCACGTGCCTAAAACCCTGGCTTTCCCTAGGATGAGCCCTAGATAGTGAACAGGGCGGTGGGAACACTAGTCCGCACCACTAGCTCTAAAGGAAAACACCAAGGGGAGGACAGACAATACAAACTAAACATATAATCCCAGGAGGGCAACAACAGGAGACAACAAAAGCCCAACAGGGATCCGGAGGGTAGCACTCTGGAACAACAACCAGATTCTCAGCTCCAGTGGGTCAGCATAGATGTCCAGGCAGGAAGCTCTATAACAGGCAACAAGAGAAGTGTGAGAGGAGAATATAAGGAGTTTGGGAGTGGCAGACAAGAAACAGCTGAGGAGGAGAAGCTACGGATCCCTGAGTGAGACAAAAAGGATAGCAAGGCAAACACAGAAAACAAACACTAAGAAACACTGTGATCTTTAGACATAGAGCGCGCAGCCACCCGCTGCGACTTCCTGACCCCGGGTATAACGGAGTCAGACGTGGCTCTTGACACCCTCGTGACAGTACCCCCCCTTTCACGAGGGGCCTCCGGACACTCAGGACCAGGTCTCTCCGGATGAGAGACATGGAAAGCCTGAATCAACCTGTTGGCGTTTACCTCTGACGCTGGAACCCACATTCTTTCCTCGGGACCGTAACCCCTCCAATGCACCAGATACTGAAGAGAGCGGCGGACCCGACGAGAATCAACAATTCTGGATATTTGAAACTCCAGATTACCATCCACAACAACAGGAGGAGGTGGCAGCGGTGATGGTTCTAGAGGTGGAACATACTTCTTGAGCAGCGACTTATGGAAGACGTTATGGATCTTAAAAGTCTGAGGTAGCTCCAGGCGAAAAGCCACAGGGTTAATGACGGCTACAATTTTATAAGGACCAATGAACCTAGGACCCAGTTTCCAAGAGGGAACCTTCAACTTAATATTCCTAGTAGACAACCACACATAGTCATTCACTCCTAGGTCCGGACCTGGCGACCGTTTCTTATCGGCCATGCATTTGTATTTACCACTCATATTTTTCAAGTTAGCTTGCACCTTCTGCCATACCGATGAAAGAGATGAAGAAAACCGTTCCTCTTCGGGAACCCCAGAAGACCCCCCCTCTTTGAAAGTACAAAATTGGGGATGAAAACCGTATGCACCAAGAAATGGTGACTTGCCAGTGGATTCCTGACGGCGATTATTTATGGCAAACTCGGCTAACGGTAAATATGATGACCACACCTCTTGGTTTTCAGACGCAAAACACCTTAAATATGTTTCTAGGTTTTGGTTGGTACGCTCAGTCTGTCCATTCGACTGAGGATGGAAAGCTGAGGAAAAGGATAAGTGTACCCCTAAACGGGTACAAAAAGCTTTCCAAAACTTAGAAATAAACTGGGTTCCCCGATCCGAAACCACATCGGAAGGGACCCCGTGAAGCTTCACGATTTCACTGATAAACACCTGAGCAAGAGTCTTAGCATTAGGAAGTGCGGGTAGCGCAATAAAGTGTACCATTTTGCTAAACCTGTCTACTACTACCAAGATAACTGTTTTACCCGCAGACAAAGGTAAGTCAGTGATGAAATCCATTGATAGATGTGTCCATGGTCTATTGGGGATGAAAAGTGGCAATAAAGACCCTGCTGGACGTGTATGAGAGACTTTCGCGCGTGCACAAGTAGAACAAGTAGACACGTAATCTATTACATCCTGACGCAACCTTGGCCACCAAAAACGACGAGACAATAGCTCCAAGGTTGCTTTACTACCCGGGTGCCCAGCAAGTGCCGAATTATGATGTTCCTTCAATAACTCAAGACGCAGGTTTAACGGTACAAACAATTTCTCTGAGGGGCAAGAGGCCGGGGCGTCCCCCTGGGCCTCTAACACCTTTCCCTCTAGAACAGAGTGTACAGCAGAGACAACCACTCCTCTTTGTAAAATAGGTACCGGATCACTAACATTACCCCCTCCAGGGAAACTACGAGACAATGCGTCTGCCTTGGTATTTTTTGCCCCAGGACGATAGGTGATTACAAAGTTAAATCTGGTAAAGAATAGCGACCACCTAGCTTGTCTAGGGGTGAGATGCTTAGCCGATTCTAGGTACAGAAGGTTTTTGTGATCCGTAATTACCGTGACGGGGTGGATTGCTCCCTCTAAGAAGTGACGCCACTCTTCAAACGCCAGTTTAATCGCCAACAGTTCCCTATTTCCAATATCATAGTTCTTTTCTGCTGCAGATAATTTTTTGGAAAAGAAAGCGCAAGGACGCCATTTGCCAGGAGACGGACCCTGAGACAATACAGCCCCCACTCCCACCTCCGACGCATCAACTTCAACAATAAAAGGCTGGGAGACATCAGGTTGAATTAGGACAGGTGCCGAGGTAAATCTCTCTTTTAGAGAGGAAAATGCAATTTTAGCGGCGTCAGACCATTTAGAAAAATCAGTCCCCTTCCTAGTCATGTCAGTAAGGGGTTTAACGATCACTGAATAATTTTTAATAAACTTTCTGTAGAAATTTGCGAAACCCAAAAACCGTTGTAGAGCTTTAAGGTTCTCAGGAAGATCCCAATCTAAAATTGCCTGGACCTTCCCAGGATCCATACGGAAACCTGAAGCAGATAATAGATATCCCAGGAATTGTATTTCCTGAACGGCGAAGACACATTTTTCAATTTTCGCATATAATTTATTCGTCCGTAGGACCTGCAGTACTTGCCTGACATGTACTTCATGTGTTTTCAGATCAGCCGAATAAATTAAGATATCATCTAGGTATATGACTACAAACCTGCCGATGAGATGACTAAAAATATCATTAACGAAATGTTGGAAGACAGCAGGGGCATTGGTCAGACCGAAAGGCATGACTAAATTTTCGTAATGCCCCTCAGGGGTGTTAAAAGCTGTCTTCCACTCATCCCCTTCCTTGATACGAATCAGATTGTAGGCCCCCCTAAGATCAAGTTTGGAGAACCACCTAGCACCCGCAATCTGATTAAAAAGGTCAGGAATGAGAGGAAGAGGGTATGGGTCTCGGACGGTTATCCGGTTTAGCTCACGGAAATCTAGGCAAGGACGCAGGCCCCCATCTTTCTTTTTAACAAAGAAAAACCCTGCAGCCACGGGTGAAGAAGAGGGTCTGATGTGTCCCTTGGCCAGACTCTCGGAGATATAATCTTTCATGGCTTGTCTCTCGGGACCCGAAAGATTATACAACCTGGACTTGGGTAATTTTGCACCGGGAATCAGGTTAACCGGGCAATCATAAGGACGATGAGGTGGTAGCTTCTGACAACCCTTTTCAGAAAAAACGTCCTCAAAGTCCGAAATAAATGTAGGTAGGGAAGCTATGGAGGCGATTAAGCAATTGTTATTTAAGCAATTCTCTCTGCAATGCTCACTCCACTCCAATATCTCCCTGGCCTGCCAATCCACCACTGGATTGTGCGCTACCAACCAGGGAAGACCCAATACCACAGGAGAGGGAAGGCCCTCCAGAACGTAACATGAAAGACGCTCCTTATGGTGGTCCCCTACCCGAAGATGTAAGTTATGGACAACGTGAGTGAGGTTTCTCTGAGACAGAGGAGCAGAGTCAATAGCGAATATGGGAATGGGTCTCTGCAGCGTACAGAGAGACAAACCCATAGTGCGGGCAAAATGGGCATCTATCAAATTTACCCCTGCACCACTGTCTAGAAAAAAAGAAATAGACTCCGTCTTAACACCAAAAACAATAACCGCTGGCAACACAAATTGAGATGTTCGTATGGAGGAAACGTATACCCCCCGGCTGACATCCTCCGCACAGCCTGGGGTTAGTAGTTTTCCGACGGTCTTTTGTTTTTGGGAAAAGGAGGGACAGACATTAATGAAATGACCCTTCCCCCCACAGAAAAAACAAGCCCCCCACCTACGGCGAACCTCAGGAGGACGGACCTGACGAGAAGTTCCTCCTAGCTGCATAGGCTCATCCAAGTCAGTACAGACTAACTGCTGCTTGGGAGAGGTTACCGATTGCTCAGGAATTTTCGATCTCTCCCTAAGACGTCTATCTATCCTGATAGAGAGGGACATAACAGCATCAAGGGAAAGGGGGGTCTCATACAGCGCCAGCGCATCCTTAACCCTTTCAGATAACCCAGAGCAGAACTGACTCCTGAGAGCCGGGTCGTTCCACTGAGTATCCGTAGCCCACCTGCGGAACTCTGAGCAATATTCCTCTGCTGGCCGATCTCCCTGTAGGAGTCTCCGTAACTTCGACTCAGCCAGGGCGACACGGTCAGGGTCATCATATATGAGACCCAAAGCCCCAAAAAATCCCTCCACTGACCGGAGAGCCTGGGAACCAGGGGGTAACGAGAACGCCCAGGATTGCGGGTCCCCCTGAAGCAGGGAAATAACAATCCCCACCCGCTGTTCTTCATTACCTGAGGAGTAAGGGCGCAGCTTAAAATATAACTTGCAGGCCTCACGGAACAACACAAATTTGTCCCTTCCCCCAGAGAATCTGTCAGGAAGAACAACCTTGGGTTCTGTAACAACCTGGTTACCCATAGCAACCGCTGGGCTTACGGTCTGCTGCATTTGCTGCTGCTGTTGGAGGACAGACGCCTTCAATCCTGCCACCTCCAAAGACAGGCCTTGAAGCTGTTTTGCCAAAGCAGCAATGGGATCCATATTGGATTCTAAGTAGAGAAAAAAAAAAAAATTTATATATTTTTTTATTTTTTTCTCAAAAAAAAAATAAGGGCCAGTTATAATATCACGATCGGCGTAACTGTCACATACGTGACACGGAGGGAGGAAAAGAGGGAGGCCCTGCCCTAGTGAGAGGGAAGGTGGTGACCCCTGACTCACCTTGCGACTGGCGCCTGGCTGCCCTGTCGTCCCTAGACGGGTTCCTCACCCGTACGCCGATCACGTGCCTAAAACCCTGGCTTTCCCTAGGATGAGCCCTAGATAGTGAACAGGGCGGTGGGAACACTAGTCCGCACCACTAGCTCTAAAGGAAAACACCAAGGGGAGGACAGACAATACAAACTAAACATATAATCCCAGGAGGGCAACAACAGGAGACAACAAAAGCCCAACAGGGATCCGGAGGGTAGCACTCTGGAACAACAACCAGATTCTCAGCTCCAGTGGGTCAGCATAGATGTCCAGGCAGGAAGCTCTATAACAGGCAACAAGAGAAGTGTGAGAGGAGAATATAAGGAGTTTGGGAGTGGCAGACAAGAAACAGCTGAGGAGGAGAAGCTACGGATCCCTGAGTGAGACAAAAAGGATAGCAAGGCAAACACAGAAAACAAACACTAAGAAACACTGTGATCTTTAGACATAGAGCGCGCAGCCACCCGCTGCGACTTCCTGACCCCGGGTATAACGGAGTCAGACGTGGCTCTTGACACCCTCGTGACAACAGGTGATCAATATACGGTTCCATGTCAATCATCTGGCGGCGATTTAACTGGGTAGCTTACTAAAATCCGCCCATGGGAGTCATGGAAGTCGTCAGTATCATAGATAAACAACAGATAGAACAGCTGCCATAAATGGGATATCTCACTAACACAGCTACCATTTACAGGTAAGATCGATTATTCCCAGAACAGGCGCACAGCGCTTTAGTCTCTCCTGGAACGACGATCCTCAAAGTTCCGATTCCCTCGTCGGCGTGGTGATCGCGGCCTTTGTGAGGTTGGCCTGTCTCGCCGTGACGATGGTGGCCTTCCAGATGGTGTAAGCGAGTCAGGAGACCACTCTGCTGTGTCCTCTAGTGTTAGCATATTTATACTTTTCTCGGCCTCCTCTGGTGTCATGAAAGTTTCTGCGGAGCCATCATCCTTAAACACTTTCAGAATCGACGGGTATAGCAATGCGAAGGATAAGGAGTATTATTATATAGTATTATTATCATTATGAGCTGGAGCTTTTCTATACAAGATGTTGGCAGATTGACTGGGTCAATTAAAGAAAGTGACCCAGAATTTTGCTAAGAGAATCAGTCACTTATTTATGTTGCCCTTAGTTAGGACACCATAAAACTGGTGACAGGTTCCCTTTAAGTCAGTTTAGTGTCTCTAGACTGGAATAGTTCATTCCAGTTTATCTCCCCCCTCTGTGAGCAAAGTGGGTTGTTCCCATATCCTGCCTCATGGGAAGGGAAGGAAGTTAAAGGTGCTTACCGTTTGTTCCTTGCTAGCATCGTTGTGGAGAAAAACACTTTTAATCTGCATGCAAATGAGCCTGTGAAGGTGCCCAGGGGCGGGCGATACAACGGCCAGTGCCCAGGCCCCTGGGTCATTTTCATACGAAGGCACTCCCCCTCTGCCGCGTCTCCCCACCCTTAGTCTCTGTTCTAACCTCCCTCCTCCCGTCCGCAATTCCGCGCATGCGCACGCTAAACTGCGATGCCCCGTACCAACAGTGCTTATTCAATGCGCATGCGCCGATATCGCGTTCATTGGCGCATGCGCGGGATTACGGACGGGAGGAGGGAGGTTAGAACAGAGACTAAGGGCGGGCAGACACAGTGGAGGGGGAGTGCCTTCGCATGAAAATGACCCAGGGGCCTGGGCACCGGCCTTTGTAACGCCGCCCCTAGGCAACTTCACAGACTCATTTGCATGCGGATTAAAAGTGTTTTTCTCCACAACGATGCTAGCAAGGAACAAACGGTAAGCACCGTTTTAATAGGGGGGATGCCGTGGACATAACACTGCTAGTAGGTTAATAGGGTGAATCTGCGTGAAAGACTCCCTTTAAGTTAGTGTGCCAGACACCCCTGCTTGGGGAAGACTGTGCGTGTAGGAGCTCCCAGATATAGGGAATCAATCCAGGATCTTGTCTCGGCTGAGACATTTGCAGTACGCCGTCCTGCAGGGTATTGCGATGTGAGGTCATGGTTAATGGGCAAACGAGGGTTACTCGCAGTTTGTAGGGAGACCCGGGGCAGGCGTACAGCAGTGATGGAGAGGCTGACACAGGGGTCCTCTGGGGCACTCTCTGTATTTAGGGACCAGGCCTGATGGTGGATGAGGTGCCCTGGATGTTGCAGGTGTTTAATGTGCCTGGGGCAAGGTCCCTTTAAGGTTCGTGACGCCAGTGCCTGTAACGGTGGCACACCGATTTATAGTAATAATAAGTGAGGAACACTGTGTTGTGGTGAACCAAACTTTCTTTACTGGAAACAGTTCAACTTTATACAGTTTTAGTTCAGTTCCACTTTGCAGCAGCAATCAATAGCAGGCTTTTACATCAATGGCAGGTAATGTTCTTTGCAAGGTACTCAGAGGGTAAAAACAACACTCACAGACCAGGCTGCACTCTTCCTTAGAAATCCTGTGCACTATTCCTCAAAACTCCTGGCTGTCTCAATCCCATGGCCCGTATGCCCTAATGCTGGCTTTATCTTTGGTAACAAACTTCCTCAGGTATATATCCCTTGCTTGGAGTTAATAATACTTCTGCCCTTCAGCTTACTTGTCTGGCTGGAATACTCTTCTGCTCTGCTCTTTGCTCTGTGGAAACTGCAGGTTTCTCCCAGGAGGCAAACCCTTCTCCTGGGGTAAATCTTCTGAGCTAACTCTGGCTCAAGTACTTCAGGCAGGCTAGACTGCACTTACTAGCCTTCTGGACTACACTACACTTCCCTGTCTGGGCCTAACTATATATATACTAAGGGTTCCCTAGCTCCCTCTAGTGTCTAGGAGGCTGAACTACACCCTAATAGGCCTGCTACCCAGATAACACAGGAAAATGAACATAAAACATCATATCAATACAATAGTCATATTAACCCTTGTGTAGTGCCCACATTTACCTAGTGGGACACTACATACCCCGTTGCTGTGACGTTGCCCGTCCTTGGCGCAACATAAGGGGCCCTGCCCAGCTGGAAACTGCACCTGAAAAACAAAAATAATGCAAAGCAGGAACACACATCTACATTTGCAAATACACATATATATATCAGGCAGCTCTGCTGGCTCAGGAACAAGTCCGGTGAAAAGGGGCGTCGTTCTCTTCTCTCAGGATAGTATAAGGGAACAGGGAGCATTGACCTGGTGCAGCGTATCAAGGATAGCCAGGATAGTCCATAATGATAATAATAGAAAATGCAAAAGTAACATAAGTTCCTGGAGGCTCAAAGAACAAAAATGAGTCCGTACCCGGGTCTTGTAAATAGTTAAACAGGGGTTTCCTGGGAGGGGCTACCTGGGCCCATAATGTAGTCTCCAAATCTTACAGGTGGGTGCCCCTTAGTAGACCGCGTGGACCTTCTTACTGGCAGAGGCTCTTCCTGCCTTGGTTCAGGAGGGTCAGAGGAGTCCACAGGCTCTGGAGCTCTTTCAGGTACACTCTGGGACAGGTCATCCTGGGGTTGAGGACTAGCAGGAACTGGAGCTGGTACCACCAAGTTCAACCAGGGTGTGAGGAACCAATGAAGTGGCTCTTTGTCATGTATCAGGTTCTCAACAGCCTGCATAGGATCAGCAGGTTGGGCTGGCAACTTGGGTTCAGGAGACTCCGGCTCAATGTCCTCTGCTGCAATTTCTCCTTCTAAGCAGAGTTTTAATCAATTCCTGTGTACAATTTTGGAGCCTTTACCTTCTCTGGAAATTTGATAAATGTGGGCCTCAGCAATAGGGATAGAAGAAATGACGTAGGGAATCCTTTCCCACTTACGGTCCAATTTACTGGTGCGGTGGTTATTCTTCAACCACACCATGTCTCCTAAAGCTAGAGGCTCCGCATGAGCAGCCAGGTCATAGTCTCTCTGCTGTCGTTCTCTTGCATTTTCCATGCGCTCCTGAACAATCTCCTTAGCATTGAGGAGACGTCTTTGATGCTCCATCACCCAATCAGTCTTTGGTAGTGGATTGATGACATCAGGCACTTGTACATCCAGGGAGTGGTCAGCAGGTAACCTCCCTTGACGGCCGAACATCAGATAGAAGGGTGCCGAACATCAGATAGAAGGGTGTGTACCCGGTGGAGCAGTGAATATTGTTGTTATAGGTGTACATGAGTTGTGGCAGCAGCGTAGGCCAATTACCCCTTGTCTCAGGGGGTACTGCTCTCAGCATTTCAATGAGAGTTTGATTCATCTTTTCACAGAGTCCGTGAAATGCGGATGATAGGCGGTGGTCCGGACTTTCTGGCAATTATGCAGCAGGCACATCTCTTGGAACAACTGTGATTCAAACGCAGACCCTTGGTCGGTGAGGATCCTCTCTGGGCAGCCGTAGGGCAGGAGGAAATGCTTCCAGAACGCCTCTGCTGCAGTCTTGGCTGTCAGATCTTTCACAGGCACTGCTACGACAAACTTAGTGAAGTGATCAATAATGGTCATGGCATAAATATACCCTGAGCGACTTGGCTCCAACTTCACATGATCAATGGCAACAAGTTCTAAAGGAGTTTTAGTCACGATAGGATGAGGAGGTGCTCTCTGGTCGTGGCGTTCACTTCTCCCAACTGCACAGGTAGTACATTCCCGGCTCCATTTCTCAATGTCTTCTCTCATCCCGATCCAATAGGCAGACGGATAACATCCTGGAAGGATACCTGTAAAAGCTGAGCAACGGGGCAGTGCTTGAAAAGAGTAACGGGGTGATCACCAAAATTAATCAAACGGACAGGCACTTTACCTTGAGATACGGTCACCAGACTCTTGGCTGTTCGCACGAAGGGATGATTCTCAATTTGGATAGGTTCCTGTCACAACCAGACATCTGAGAAGCTCTGACAGATACCTTTCAGAACCTCCTCCTTGAGCTTTCTTTGTTTTGGTTTTCAGTTCCTCATCTCGTTAGCCTCTCTCAGCTGTCATGTAGTTGGACTGATTGCATCCCTTTAAATTCCTCCCCATAATGCATTAGTGTGCGGTTTATACAACTTCCTGGAGTGTGTGTGCATGCTGATCCTATTTCCCAGTCTTCTACAAGATAAGTGTTGTACATTCTTTTGTGATTTTCTGTTTGCTGGATCCCAGGTGACCCTGACTCCCTCCGTGTCTAGTGTAGGGAGCCGGTGGTCGTGTCCCCTCACTATTGTAGGGTGTTCAGGTGTTATATAGTCGAGGTACGAGGATATGCGATCATCCACCATTGGGGTGTTCGCATAGGCTGAGCAGTCAGGGAGAGTGCCAGGTCTTATGCAGGGGTCTCCCTTTTGTTCCTTAGTTTTGGATCCAGTGAGTTATATATTCATTTTGCATTGTCTTGTTTCCTGTACACCTTCCGTGACATTATAAACCGCCAAATCCGTCTCAAGCATGGATCCGGTTTCGCTTTTGACTGAACGCTTCCAGGGTCTTTCATTGGAGGTAGATGATCTCTGTAAGACTCTTTCTCAGTTTCTAGTGACCGGTTCAGCTTGCATTCATGGAGTTTGTTCTGAGCCTAAGATCTCGCTTCTGGATATGTTCTCCGGGGGTAGTGAGAATTCTGTGCGTTTCAGAGAGGCTTGCAAACTCCATTTTCGCCTTCTTCCCCATTCCTCTGGTGATGAGGAACGGAGGGTGGGGATCATTATATCGCTGCTCAGGGGTAACGGCCCCTCCGTTCAGTGGGTGGGCCTTTTCGCTGCCGGTGGGGGCACGGCCCCTCTGTTCAGTGGATGAATTCTTTTTAGCTCTGGGTCAGATATATGATGATCCGGATCGTGTTGCTTTAGCTGAGTCTAGACTACGTCTGTTATGCCAGGGTAAACAATCCGCAGAGATATACTGCTCAGAATTTCGGAGATGGGCAGCTGATACTGGTTGGAATGATGCTGCACTCCGAAGTCAATTTTGCCATGGTCTTTCAGAGGGATTGAAAGATCCATTTGCTTTTCATGAGAGGCCTATCTCCTTGGACTCTGCTATGTCTCAGGCCGTTCGTATTGACAAGCGTCTTAGAGAGAGAGGAGAGATCTCTCCTTCCTGTCATACTCAGTCCCAGGACAGTGCAGCGGTCTCATTCTGTGCGCAGGGGTCTCAGTCGCTGTCAGCCCCTTCTGAGCAGGAGCCCATGCAGCTGGGGTTGATTGCCTCTGACAATAGAAGATTCAGCCCGCATGGGAAGGTTTGTTTTTGTTGTGGAGGTATAAATCATTTGGCAAATGTTTGTCCCTATAGGAGATTCAGGCAGTTTTCTGGGAGTAATAAAGAAACAAAAAGGAAAAAATCTTTTAAAAATGTTCCATCTGTTACTATTGGCAGGGTTGAGGCGGAAATGGAAGGTTTTCAGTTTGCTTGTAGTTCCCGTTGTGTCCTGCCTGCCAGGGTGGCGCTAGAGAGCAAGAACATTTTTTGTGAGATTTTTGTAGATAGTGGAGCAGCTGTCAATCTCATTGATAATCATTTTGTGATAACTCATGGTTTCCAGGTATGCACTTTGGGAAAGGATATTCCTGTTTTTGCTATTGATTCCGCTCCACTTTCTCAGAAATCATTAAAGGGCATAGTTCACAATATTCGTTTAATTGTGAGTGATGCTCATGTTGAGGATGTGTCATGTTTCGTCCTTAGCGGATTACCTACTCCTCTTGTGTTGGGGCTACCCTGGCTCACTAAACATAACCCCACCATTGATTGGCAAGCGAGGCAAATAAATGATTGGAGTGACTTTTGCAGAGAGAATTGCCTCATGACATCTGTTTCTGAGGTTGCTACTAAGACTGTACCACCTTTTCTCTCTGAATTTTCGGATGTCTTCTCTGAGAGTGGAGTTCAGGATTTGCCCCCGCACAGGGAGTACGATTGCCCTATTAATCTCATCCCAGGCGCCAAGCTGCCTAAATCTCGTTTATACAATCTTTCCCAACCTGAAAGGGTCGCTATGCGTGCTTATATCTCTGAGAGTCTGAGAAAAGGACACATACGACCCTCGAAGTCACCTGTTGCCGCTGTTTTTTTCTTTGTTAAGAAAAAAGATGGTTCTTTAAGACCATGTCTGGATTTCAGGGAGCTGAACAGTATCACTATTCGTGACCCTTATCCGCTTCCTCTAATCCCGGACCTGTTTAACCAGGTTGTTGGGGCTAAAGTCTTTTCCAAATTAGATCTAAGAGGGGCATACAACCTGGTCAGGGTCAGAGAAGGAGACGAATGGAAGACGGCCTTCAATACCCCTGAGGGCCATTTTGAAAATTTGGTTATGCCTTTTGGTTTGATGAATGCCCCAGCCGTTTTTCAGCATTTCGTGAACAGCATTTTTTATCATTTGATGGGAAAATTTGTATTAGTGTATTTGGATGACATTTTGATTTTTTCTCCTGATTTCAAAACTCATAAAGAACATTTACGTCAGGTCTTGCTCATTCTGCGGGAGAATAAATTATATGCGAAACTGGAAAAATGTGTGTTTGCGGTTCCAGAAATTCAATTTCTGGGGTTTCTTCTCTCCGCTTCTGGTTTTCGCATGGACCCCGAGAAGGTCCGCACTGTGCTTGAGTGGGAGCTTCCTGAGAATCAGAAGGTGCTGATGCATTTTTTGGGCTTTGCCAATTATTACAGGAAGTTTATTTTGAATTATTCCTCTATTGTTAAACCACTCACTGATATGACCAGAAAGGGGGTAGATTTTTCTTCTTGGTCGATAGAGGCACGTAAGGCTTTTTCTAATATCAAGGAGAGTTTTGCTTCCGCTCCCATCTTGGTGCAACCTGATATTTCTTTACCCTTCATAGTTGAGGTTGATGCTTCTGAGGTGGGTGTGGGTGCGGTCTTGTCTCAGGGTTCCTCTCCTGCCAAATGGCGACCGTGTGCCTTTTTCTCGAAAAAACTCTCCTCCGCAGAGAGAAATTACGATGTGGGAGATAGGGAATTGTTGGCCATCAAGTTGGCTTTTGAGGAATGGCGCCATTGGCTGGAGGGAGCCAGACACCCTATTACTGTGTTTACTGACCATAAAAATCTGGCCTACTTGGAGTCAGCCAAGCGTCTGAACCCGAGACAGGCCAGATGGTCTTTGTTCTTTTCAAGATTTAATTTTGTTGTCACGTTCCGCCCTGGAGTTAAGAATGTGAAGGCAGATGCCCTGTCACGTTGTTTTCCGGGAGGCGGGAATTTTGAAGACCCGGGTCTTATTTTGGCTGAAGGTGTGGTGGTCTCTGCTCTTTTTTCTGAATTGGAGGCAGAGGTGCAGGCAGCCCAGTCAGAGGCTCCTGATCTTTGTCCTCCTGGGAGGTTGTTTGTGCCTCTCGCTTTAAGACACAAGATTTTTAAGGAACACCACGATACGGTCCTTGCTGGGCACCCGGGGGCAAGAGCCACACTGAATCTCATCGCTCGGAGATTCTGGTGGCCTGCGCTTCGTAAGTCGGTTGAGGGTTTTGTGGCAGCCTGCGAGACTGCCAAAGTCCCTCATTCACGGCCATCAGGTCCTCTCCTTCCCTTACCCATTCCTTCCCGTCCTTGGACACATTTGTCCATGGACTTCATAACGAACCTGCCTCGTTCCTCGGGGAAGACTGTGATTCTGGTGGTGGTGGACCGTTTTAGCAAAATGGTGCATTTCATCCCTTTTCCTGGTTTTCCCAATGCTAAGACGCTGGCGCAGGCATTTATTGATCACATTGTCAAGTTGAACGGTATTCCTTCAGACATAGTCTCTGATAGGGGCACGCAGTTTGTTTCCAGATTCTGGAAGGCTTTCTGTTCTCGCTTGGGGGTTCGGTTGTCATTCTCTTCTGCTTTCCACCCGCAGTCGAATGGCCAGACAGAGCGCGTCAATCAGAATCTGGAGACATATCTGCGCTGTTTTGTGGCGGAGAATCAAGAGGATTGGTGTTCTTTTTTGTCCCTTGCTGAGTTTGCTTTAAATAACCGTCGTCAGGAGTCCTCTGATAAGTCACCATTTTTTGGTGCATATGGGTTTCATCCGCAGTTTGGGACTTTCTCGGGAGAGGGGTCTTCTGGTTTACCTGATGAGGACAGATTCTCCTCGTCTTTGTCATCTATTTGGCAAAAGATTCAGGATAATCTAAAGAGCATGAGTGAGAGATATAAGCGTGTGGCAGATAAGAGACGTGTGCTTGGTCCGGACCTGAATGTTGGTGATCTGGTGTGGTTGTCTACCAAGAATATCAAATTGAATGTTCCCTCCTGGAAGTTGGGTCCTAGGTTTATTGGGCCTTACAAAATCCTGTCTGTCATCAATCCTGTTGCCTACCGTCTTGATCTTCCTCAGACTTGGAAGATCCATAATGTTTTTCATAAGTCCTTATTGAAACCTTATGTTCAACCCATTGTACCCTCGCCTTTGCCTCCTCCTCCGATTATGGTTGATGGTAATCTTGAATTTCAGGTCTCTAGGATTGTGGATTCTCGTCTTGTCCGCGGTTCTCTTCAGTACCTTGTTCATTGGGAGGGTTATGGTCCTGAGGAGAGGATGTGGGTCCCAGTGACGGACATTAAGGCCTCTCGTCTCATCAGGGCTTTTCATAGGTCCCATCCTGAGAAGGTGGGTTCTGAGTGTCCGGAGTCCACTCGTAGAGGGAGGGGTACTGTCACAACCAGACAGCTGAGAACCTCTGACAGAGGCCTTTCAGAACCTCCTCCTTGAGTTTTCTTTGTTGTGGTATTCAGTTCCTCATCTTGTTAGCCTCTCTCAGCTGTCATGTAGTTGGACTGATTGCTTCCCTTTAAATTCCTCCCCATAATGCTTTACTGGGCGGCTTATACTTCTTCCTGGAGTGTGTGTGCATGCTGATCCTGTTTCCCAGTCTGCTACAAAGTTAAGTGCTGTACATTTATCTGTTATTTTCTGTTTGCTGGATCCCAGGTGACCCTGACTCCCTCCGTGTCTGCTGTAGGGAGCCGGTGGTCGTGTCCCCTCACTATTGTAGGGTGTTCAGGGGTTATATAGTCGAGGTACGTGGATATGCAACCATCCACCTTTGGGATCTTTGCATAGGCTGAGCAGCCAGGGAAAGTGCGAGGTCTTGTGCAGGGGTCTCCCTTTTGGTTCCTTAGCTTTGGATCCAGTGAGTCATATATGCATGTTGCTTTGTTTTGTTTCCTGTACACCGTCCGTGACACATTCTGAATACAGAATGCGTAGTACAATAGGGCTGGAGGGGTTAAAAAATAAAATAAAAATGTAACTCCCCTTAATCCACTTGCTCGCGCAGCCCGGCATCTCTTCTGTCTTCTTTTGTGCTGTGTGCAGGAAAAGGACCTGTGGTGACATCACTCCGGTCATTACATGATCCATCACATGATCCATCAACATGGTAAAAGATCATGTGATGGACCATGTGATGACCGGAGTGACGTCACCACAGGTCTTTTTCCTGCACACAGCACAGAAGACAGACAGAAGAGATGCCGGGCTGCGCAAGCAAGTGGATTAAGGTGAGTTAAATTCTATATTTTTTTTTTAACCGCTACAGCCCTATTTTACTTTGCATTCTGTATTCAGAATGCTATTATTTTCCCTTATAACCATGTTATAAGGGAAAATAATACAATCTACACAACCCCGATCCCAACCCCAAACTTCTGTGAAGAAGTTCGGGTTTGGGTACCAAACATGCCGATTTTTCTCACGCGCGTGCGTGCAAAACGCATTACAATGTTTTGCACTCGCGCGGAAAAATCGAGCATTTTACCGCAACACACCCGCCTCTTATCCGGGCAAAAAACATGACGCCCGTGTGAAAGAGGCCTTAGTCTCATTTGAATCAAAGTCAGTTTTAACTTTTCTTGTGCTGGAACTAGATTTTGCTTTCACATTATCACCCAGTAACCAGCTTGTTGTTTTTTTTCGTGTACTGGTATCCTATCCTCTTCTGGATGTTCGTGGGCCCGAATTCTTGTATGGTGGTAAGCTGTCTTTCTTCTCTTTATATGGTTCACTTATAAGCTTATATGGACAGACAACATCTGCAACATCTCAAGCCAAGCCATTGCAGGGCACCTAAACTATGGCCAATTCTGATTGACACCTCCTCCTTCTGCAGGATGACATCCATAACTGCCATTCCTGTTATCTACTAACACAAGAGATTGGGACACCATTAAGGCAACAGATCGCCAGCAACACACTAGGTGGTGACTAGACAATATGGGGACAATATGTGGTACATAATGTCACTAGTGTTGGGCGTGAATATTCAAATGGCAAATTTTAATCGCGAAAATCACCACTTTGCGAATTTGCGAAGATTTAGAATATAGTGCTATATATTTGTATTCACGAATGTTCTAGATTTTTTTCATCTGAACCCATGATCACTCCCTGCTTTGTTTGTGGGCCAATAAAAAGGCTGCAATGTCTTTGTCTGAGCTTAGCAACATCCCTAGCAACCAATAGGAAATTTGCCTACCCCTTACTATATAAGTAGTAGTATATAAGTCCCCAGCAGCCATTTTCTGCTGTTTTTTGCAGATCTGAGAGAGACAGCAGTGTCATTGCTGTGCTCTGTGCTTTGCTGTGTCATTACATTAGATACAGTTGCAAGAAAAAGTATGTGAACCCTTTGGAATGATATGGATTTCTGCACAAATTGGTCATAAAATGTGATCTGATCTTCATCTAAGTCACAACAATAGACAATCACAGTCTGCTTAAACTAATAACACACAAAGAATTGAATATTACCATGTTTTTTTTAACACACCATGTAAATATTCACAGTGCAGGTGGAAAAAGTATGTGAACCCTTGGATTTAATAACTGGTTGAACCTCCTTTGGCAGCAATAACTTCAACCAAACGTTTCCTGTAGTTGCAAATCAGACGTGCACAACGGTCAGGAGTAATTCTTGACCATTCCTCTTTAGCGAACTGTTTTAGTTCAGCAATATTCTTGGAATGTCTGGTGTGAATCGCTTTCTTGAGGTCATGCCACAGCATCTCAATCAGGTTGAGGTCAGGACTCTGACTGGGCCACTCCAGAAGGCGTATTTTCTTCTGTTTAAGCCATTCTGTTGTTGATTTACTTCTCTGCTTTGGGTCGTTGTCCTGTTGCAACATCCATCTTCTGTTGAGCTTCAGCTGGTGGACAGATGGCCTTAAGTTCTCCTGCAAAATGTCTTGATAAACTTGGGAATTCATTTTTCCTTCGATGATAGCAATCCGCCTAAGCCCTGACACAGCAAAGAAGCCCCAAACCATGATGCCCCCACCACTATACTTCACAGTTGGGATGAGGTTTTGATGTTGGTGTGCTGTGCTTCTTTTTCTCCACACATAGTGTTGTGTGTTTCTTCCAAACAACTCAACTATGGTTTCATCTGTCCACAGAATATTTTGCCAGTACTGCTGTGGAACATCCAGGTGCTCTTGTGCAAATTGTAAACGTGCAGCAATGTTTTTTTATGGACAGCAGTGGCTTCCTCTGTGGTATCCTCCCATGAAATCCATTCTTGTTTAGTGTTTTAGGTATCGTAAATTTGCTAACAGGGATGTTAGCATATGCCAGAGACTTTTGTAAGTCTTTAGCTGACACTCTAGGATTCTTCTTCACCTCATTGAGCAGTCTGCGCTGTGCTCTTGCAGTCATCTTTACAGGATGGTTACTCCTAGGGAAAGTTGCAGCAGTGCTGAACTTTCTCCATTTATAGACAATTTGTCTTACCATGGACTGATGAACAGCAAGGCTTTCGGAGATACTTTTATAACCCTTTCCAGCTTTATGCAAGTCAACAATTCTTAATCGTAGGTCTTCTGAGAGCTCTTTTGTGCGAGGCATCATTCACATCAGGCGATGCTTCTTGTAAAAAGCAAACCCAGAACTGGTGTGTTTTTTTTTTTATAGGGCAGGGCAGCTGTAACCAACACCTCCAATCTCATCTCATTGATTGGACTCCAGTTGGCTGACACCTCACTCCAATTAACTCTTGGATATGTCGTTTAGTCTAGGGGTTCATATACTTTTTCCACCTGCACTGTGAATGTTTACATGGTGTGTTCAATAAAAACATGGTAACATTTAATTCTTTGTGTGTTATTAGTTTAAGCAGACTGTGATTTTCTATTGTTGTGACTTAGATGAAGATCAGATTACATTTTATGACCAATTTGTGCAGAAATCCATATCATTCCAAAGGGTTCACATACTTTTTCTTGCAACTGTAGTTAGTTAGTCTAATACATAAAGCTGAGTGTATGTGTGTGTGTATGTATGTATGTCCGCTAAAGGAATCCGCACCGTCGTATTTACAATCACGAAATTTGGCACACAGGTACATCAGGTGTCTGGGAAGGTTTTAGACCAGGTCTCAGCTCTCTAGTTCGTACCGTTCCTAAGATATTCCCCAAAAAATGCATTATCCAATAGAAGCTTGGTTACATGACCCGTATCAGTCAATAGAAGCTCGCAGGCCATTAGCCTCCACATACACAGTTTTACTCCATGTTTCCATAACAACCCTGACATTTTTCTTCACTGCTGTAGGTGAGCTTTAAAGGAAATCTGTCACCAGGATAATCACTATTGAAGTAAAGGCATGGCCTAATAGCACTTAGTACCTTATTTCAAGATGTGCCTTTGTTCCAGCAATAGATGTTTTTATCCTCAGAAAATCCAGTTTATTTGGTATGCCAATGAGCCAGTAAGGTGCCCAGAGGGGCGTCACTCTTGGAGGAAGGACACCAGACACGCCCCCTGCCACAATGTGTCCACCCTCAAAAGACGAACTTAAAACCTCGCCCCCAGTTCCCACTAAGCCATGCCCCTGATTCGGTTAGACCACGCCCCCACTAAACAACTTCTGTCAGCTGCAGCGGTGGGAGGGAGTTTTTTTTTCTCTCACACTCAGACAGCACAGTGCTGCTGTCTTAGACTAAGCTGTTCAAAAGGACACGCTCCCGATCCAGTTAGGCCATGCCCCCTACCACTCCTCATCCGACAAGTATTAAAACAATAAAGTTTAAAATCAACTTCTAGGTCCCGCTAAGCCACGCCCGGTTTTGTTAGGCAGGGATTGAAAAAAGGAAGTTAAAGATCAACTTCTGTCAGCTGCAGGGGTGGGAGGGACAGTTACTTTCTTCCTGCAGCTCACACTCAGATAGCACAGTGCTGCTGTCTGAGAGTCAGCTGTTCAAAAGGACATCCTTGTGTCTGTCCATGCCCTGTGCCAGATGGAGGACAGGGAGTCTAAAAGACTGTCCGGCCTAAAACTGGACCTCTGGCCACCCTAGGGGCAGGCTGCTTTGGAGGTAACAGTTAAGGGGACAGACGGTCCCAATTAAATAAAATTAAACTTTAAAACTCCAGTACGTTGCCTTAAAAACTTGCCGCTGCAGGTCCCGAAGGTAAAGTGGGCACAATTCACAATTCAGTCAATGCGTTTTTTAGGACTGCGTGTTCCCTATCCATTCAGGAGAAAACCTCTTTAAGCTCAAATCATCCACTTCACTGTATATAGGAAAACATCAGGTCCCACAGGTATCCTTTTCCACCAGATATTCCTGTGGGATATCAGAAATCGCACTAATAGTAAAGCACTGTGACTCAATGCTCACAAACACTCGTATTATTATACTCACCAGCGCAGATGATAATGCAGGTACATCAGGTTAATAACACCTTGTCTTTTTCTCTTTTTCTTCACTGTAACTAAGCACAACAAGATAAACACCAGTCTAGCGATCCTGCCCGACCCGGGTTTCGCCCCTGATGAAGCTTGGAGCGAAACCTGGATCGGGCAGGATCGCTAGACTGGCGTTTATCTTGTTTTGCCTGTATTTTACATTTGCTTAGTTATGGTGAAGAAAAAGAGAAAAATAAAGAAAAAAACAAAAAAGAAAACAACGAGGTGTTTCGATTAGCCTGCATTATCACCTGCGCTCGTGAGTGTAATAATTTTGTGCTCTGTTTGTGAGCATTGAGTCACAGTGCTTCACTATTAGTGCGATTTCTGATATCCTACAGGAATATCTGGTGGAAAAGGATACCTGTGGGACCTGATGTTTTGCCTATATACACTGAAGTGGATGATTTGTGCAGAAATCCATATCATTCCAAAGGGTTCACATACTTTTTCTTGCAACTGTACCTACGAAATCAAGTTCAAAGTCACTACTGGGATCAGTAGAGAGACAGAACTGACAAATCTTCATACTACCTTCAAGTGTATGTTCTGTGGAGAGAACCACCCCATACACAAGTGCCAACAATTGAAGGAGAAGTCCCTAGATGAAAAGAAAAGGTTTGTACTTGAGAACCAACTGTGTTTCTGTTGTTTAAGAAAAGGCCATGTTACTAAGGAGTGTAACAAATAGGCCAAATGTATCATTTGCAAAGTACGCCATCCTACACCACTATATGAAGAACGTCCAAAGAAAGATAAATCCTCAATACCTAAAGATACTGAGGAAGGAAAAAAAGTATCGGTATTCTCTTGCAGACTGAGGGAAGGAGAAGTCAACGGCACATCAATGGTTGTACCAGTTTGCATTTCAAATCCTAAAAGGAGGAACAAGAAGGTATACGCCTATGCGCTACTGGATGCCCAGAGTGACGTCACCTTCATTGATCTGCAAGAAATTACAAGTGGCTACAGAACCAGTGAAGCTCAACCTCACCACAATGACGGGAGAGACACAGTAGTGAACAGTCAAAGGGTCAAAGGAATGAGAGTTAGAGGACTTCATTCAAACTTCACATTAGATCTACCTCCAGCTCATACAAAAGATGATATACCTCTAGATCGAGATTACATACCTACCTGTGAAACAGCCAATAAATGGGAGCACCTATCTCACATGAAATGTTATATCACATGAAATGTCCCCGCTGAAGGAGTTTGGTGTTAGACTGCTGATAGGTTACGATTGTCCCGAAGCCTTGGTACCACGAAAGGTAATCACAGGAGAAAAGGGTGAACTCTACGCTGTTCAAACTGATCTAGGATGAGGTGTTGTTGGAGGAAAACAGCAGATCACAAACTCAAGACAGGTCACAGGATTGTGTCATCGAATACCTGTCCAAGAGTTACCAACTGTAAGTCTAGCAAAAGTAATCAAGATCCTTGAATCCGACTTTGCAGACATAAGTTCTAAAGAAAAGAGGGTATCCCAAGAAGACATAAAGTTCGTACACACTCTAGAAGAAAGTATTCAGCAGAATCAACAAGGTCATCTTGAAATTCCCATACCTTTTAGAGAACACCTCGTCTGCCAAATAACAGAAATCTTGCCCTAGCAAGATTGAAATGTTTGAAGAAAAGGATGGGAAGAGATCCCAAACTCAAGAATGATTATTTGAAATTCATGGAAGGCATCCTTGAAAAAGGACATGCAGAGAAAATTAATAACTAACCTAAAGAAGGACAAGTGTGGTACATCCCACATCAAGGCGTTTACCACTCAAAGAAACCAGATAAGATTGGAGTAGTATTTTATTGCTCAGCAAAGTACAATGGTGTTGCATTAAACAATTATCTATTAAAAGGACCAGATCTTACACTCTGCCTGGAGCACTCTGTACTTTCTGAATCTACAGAGTGCCTGGAGCACTCCCGTAGCGGTCTAGTGTGACATTGAAAAGATGTTCCACCAGTTTCATGTGAAGAATGAAGATAGAGACTTCCTGAGGTTTCTATGGTGGAAGGAGATACAGATTCAGAGCCAGCAGAATACAGAATGAAAGTACACTTGTTTGGAGCAACATCGTCTCCAGGTTGCGCCAATTATGGTATGAAGTACCTGGCCAATCAGAATGAAAAGGATTGCCCATCAGCAGCATATTTTCTGAAGAAAAACGTTTATGTAGATGATGGTCTCATAAGTTTAGAGTCTACAGAATCTGCAATCAAACTAGTGAAAGAAAGCCAAGAGTTATGCGCAAGAGGAAACCTGCGCCTTCACAAATGTATCTCAAACAACAGAGAGGTACTGGAATCCATCAGCGACTCTGAACGTGCATCAACAATGAAGAATGTAGATCTCAATTATTGTTACGAGGGTGTCAAGAACCACGCCTGACTCCGTTATACCCGGGGTCAGAAAGTCGCAGCGGTTGGCTGCGCGCTCTATGTAGTAAGATAGGGCTGTTTCCTTATGGTTGCTTTCTGGGTTTGCTTTGCAACCCTTTTTGGCTCACTCAGGGATCCGTAGCTCCTTCTCCTCAGCTGTTCCTCGTCCAGCACTCCCAACCTCCTTATATTCCTCTCTCACACTTCTCTGGTTGCCAGATATAGAGCTTCCTGCCTGGACTTCTATACTGACCCACTGGAGCTGTGTTGCTGCGTTCTCTGGTTGTTGGTCCAGAACGTTTCCCTCCGGATCCCTGTTGGACCTTTGTGGTCTGCTGTGGTCGCCCACCTGGGTTTATGTGTTTGTCTGTATTGTCTGTCCTCTCCCTGGTGTTTTTCCTCTTAGTATCAGTGGTGCGGACTAGCGATCCCACCCGCCCGTTCACTATCTAGGGCTCATTTTAGGGAAAGCCAGGGTTTAGGCACGTGAACGCCGCACGGGTGAGGAACCCGTCTAGGGACGTCAGGGCAGTCAGGTGCCAGCCGCAAGGTGAGTCAGGGGTCACCACCTTTCCCTCTCCCTTGGGCAGGGCTTTCCCTTTTCCCTCCCTGTGCGTGACGCCGGTTATTACAATTATGATCATCTTCCAGTTCAAAACATACTTGGATTAGGATGGAATGTAGAGAATAACAAGTTCTTCTTTGAAGTATCTATTGAAGAGAAAGTTGCAACTAGACGTACCATTCTTTCCGCAGTGGCTTCTATATTTGATCCATTGGGATTCTTGGCCCCAGTAATCCTCAGAGCAAAAGAAATACTACAAGAATTATGCAGACAGAAGTTGGGATGGACGAGCTCATACCTGAAAATTTGAGGCTAAGGTGGGAGAGTTGGATAAGAGACTTGCAAAACTTGAGAGAAGTTTGGATATCCAGATGTTTTGTACCTCATGATTTTGGAAAGTACAAGAAAATAGGATTTCATAATTTTTCAGATGCCAATAGTTATGGTTATGGTCAGTGCTCCTACATCAGAGTAATAGGAGAAGAAAAGATACACTGTGCCCTGGTTATGGGGAAGGCCAGAGTTGCACCTATCAGTATTCAGGCAATACCAAGACTTGAACTGACAGCAGCTGTTGTTTCAGCATCAGTTAGCAAGTTTCTGAGAGAAGAATTGGAATTGAAAATAGATGAAGAATATTTTTGGACAGACTCACAAGTTGTCCTAGGATACATAAACAACAAAGCTTTAAGATTCAATATCTTTGTCGCCAACAGAGTTGAGAAAATTCGGGAAATAACAAATCCAGAACATTGGCATCACATTGACACAAAGCATAACCCAGCAGATCATGCTTCAAGAGACCTGAATGTAACAGAATTGAAAAATTCAAACTGGTTCATCGGCCCAGTTCCTTTGGGAAAAGGAAATTACGCCCAGTAAAGGTTACACAGAATTGTCTATGGGTGATCCAGAAGTAAAAGTTGTACAAACATTGAGCACTGCTGCCAAGTGTCAAGATGACATACTTGAAAGACTAGCCAGATGTTCAAAATGGAATACGGTCATAAATGTAGTAGCTCGAATTCAACGTTTGGCAAAGGGAATAAGAAAGAAGGAATTGTTGAATGTAGAAGAAATAATGAAAGCTGAAGAAACAGTCATAAGACTCATTCAACAGAGATTCTACAGTGAAGAGTTGAAGAGACTTAGTCAAGAACCTAAAAGGCTTTCGAACAACCACCCATTGTACAAGCTTAATCTTGTTCTGCAGGATGGTATACTGAAGGTGGGAGGGAGACTGGAAATGCATTGTTACCTAGTAGAGTGAAGCATCCAGCAATTCTACCAAAAAACTCTACCGTCACAAGATTGATTATTGATCACTACCACAACATATTCTTGCATCAAGGAAGAAGCTTTACCCAAAGCTGTTTGAGAGAAGGTGGTTAATGGATAGTGAAAGGAAGCAAAGTTATAGCAAAGTATATAAGTAAATGTGCAGTCTGAGGAAAGGCACGTAGACCTACCGAAGAGCAAAGAATGGCAGATTTACCGGCAGATCGTGTAAACCCATCACCACCATTTCTTTATAGCGTAATGGATTGTTTTGGCCCATTTATCACCAAACAGAACCACAAGGAGTACAAAAGATATGGACTAATATTTACATGTCTGAGCTCCAGAGAAATTCACCTGGAAATGTTAGAGGATATGTCAACTGGCATTCATCAACGCCTTGAGATGTTTCATAGCCATTAGAGGTACTGTCAGAGAGCTTAGATGTGATCAAGGATCTAATTTTGTCAGAGCAAAAAATGAATTGAAGAAAGCTCTAAAAGAGATCGATAAAGAAAAAGTAACTGAGTATTTGTGATTATTATATGAATGCTCCACATGCAAGCCATACAGGAGGAGTTTGGGAAAGGCAAATCAGAACTGTAAGAAATGTGTTAAGTTCAGTGTTGAAAAAGAAAGTAGGAAGAATAGATGATGCTTCACTTATGACCCTATTCTATGAGGTAATGTCTATTGTTAACAGTCGTCTACTTACAGTTGATAATATCAACGATCCTACAACTTTGGACCCTTTAACGCCCAACCATCTACTTCACCTTAAGTCTAATTACATACAGCCACCAACTGGCAAGTTCACCAAAGAGGATTTATATGCCTAAAGGAGATGGCGAAGAGTTCAATATCTATCAGAACAGTTTTGGAATAGATGGAGAAAAGAGTACTTAGCCAATCGGATGCTAAGAAGTAAATGGCAAACACCCAGAAGAAATGTCCAAGTTGGTGACATAATGTTAGTGAAAGAAGAAGATTTACCTAGAAGTCAATGGAAATGGGCCAAAGTTCTAGAAGTTCAAAAGGATGAAGACAAACTAGTAAGAAGAGTGTTGTTACAAATAGGAGACTCAAAACTTAACAAAAAAGGAACACGTCTCATTACTCCACTCAAGTTGGAACGTTCTATACAGAAATTAGTTGTTCTACTTGAGAGTGAAAAAAGACACTTGGAAGTTGAGAACATGATGGAAAATTCCTCAAATTCATGTTTAAGTCCTACTACTGAGAACATAGAATTATAGGTAATTTTGGTGGGAGTGTAGCTGGCCAGCTAAGACCTGTTCTAGGTTGCTAACATAGCTTATATGTTTATACAGCTAGACCTGCCAATAACCTTAATACAGTTCCTATGTTTGTGTGTTAAATACAAAAGCAGAGTTATTTACAGTGACTTCATGTTTGGATGTTATATAACTGTTACATATATTGTATTCACAGAAGCAGTAAAGATAATATGCCTTTAAGATTCAGTATATGGATGTGGGGTAAGCTCAATCACACAGCAGAAACAACAAAAATCATAGAGTTAAACTGTTGTTGCTGGGCAGGAGTCTTGACCAATCACAGTAAGCCTCACAAACAGTAAGAGTTCTGACCAATCACAGCCAGCCTCACACACGGTCTGTGTGGGAAACCCCCCTAGCAGGAGTTGCTAGAATCATTACACCTGAACAGACATTCACTCCACTAAGAGCAGTGTTTTATGGAAGCAGGGAGGCCAAAATAGGTATTTAAAACAGCTATATAATGTACCTACTGTTAATATAGTGATTAAAACTGTATACTGAACCAGTTATATGTGTGTTTACTTACAGTTCTACCAATTGCAAACTACAAAGTTCACATACAAACAAACTACTGAGCCATATAATTATACAATCCAAACAAATTACATACAAATGTGAACTGCTCATACCAGATCATAAGCAATTGTATAGAGCAAACTGCAAACCAAGTAGAGCAAGTGAACTATTGGTTAACCTCAGATATACCTCTCAGAGAGATCATAAAGTGCTTAAATAACTTAAAGTGAGAGTACAGATACTCAAGAGAGAAATATATCCACCATTTTGTGTTGAATGACAAGATTGAACAGTTGAACCACCATCTTATGCATATCACCATTTTGTAATACTTTATTCAACACGTGTTTTGTACATGGACTATCTGCTGTGGAGGCAGCAGTGTTATATTTGAAGAAAAGTTGAAGTTAATAAAGAAGTTATTTCAAGCATTTGGTGTGCTCTTTAAACCTACTGCTTCCATAGAAAGGCGCTAGAAGAATTACAGAGTAACAGACAGTCCGAGATATAAAAATTCTTCTAATGCCACAGCGCAAAAAGCACTTCATAGTGCTGCGCCTGCCACAAAGGTGTTGATGGGTTCGAGTGGATTTGAGGTGTAATTTATGCCAGTTTTATGCGTAAATTATAGTAAATCTGTCAGGCTGCAGCTCGCCCCACCCCTTCTCACTAAGCCCAACCCCTTTTAAAAATAATTTTTCAGACATATGAAAAGTTGCAAATTATTGTCCGAGTATTTTTATGCCCTAAAGTGACATAAATCATTTAAGAAATCTTCCTCAATGTTTTCTCCTGAACTTCTCAGAGGGGTGTATCTGCATACTAAGTTTCCCCTTAAATCGGTAGTAAACTTGAGGTCATAGGATGCTAATAAGTCTTGTGGAAAGTGGGAGTTATAATATAGAGAAAAAAGGCCTGGATGGTGGGGGGCAGAAATGAAGGGGTGTTTGCCCTTTTAATTTTTAAAATGTGCTATTTCATATAGAGAGTGAAAATGAAAAATGAAACACTAATTGAATGTGGCACTTTCTTGGATTCAGCGCAGTGGCCTTGGAGATTAACAGCTGACACAGGAACAAAGGTAGATTCAAACGCACTGAAATCACCCCAGGTTATGATGACATTCTGGACACTCCTTGACGTTTGTCGTACTTTCTTATGCTGCAACAAAGCTAAATTAAAAAGATTGCCTGGGCAAAGAATTGCTGGAATAATATAAGTGTACATTGCTCTCCGGTGACTCAGGAGCCTCAGGTGTCCCTACAATGGTCTATAGTGTTGTACTTTGCAATAACTTATTCCTGCCTTTCCCCAATAACATCGCAGTGTACTTCATAATTCAAAGCGAAAATTAGATGGCACATTGTTGAAGCCGCTGTCCTAGATGTAAGTTCTTCAAAAATGTATTTCTTCATTTATTTTGCAGAGTGCAATACTGGGACACATTCAGTCTCAAGGACAATGGAGTAATCCTAAGGACAGGAAGGTATTTTTTAATTAAAGAGGTTGTTCCGTGAAAAATATTCTACAAGTTTTAAACCAACACCAGAATCTAAATACTTTTGTAATTGCATTGTAAAGTCAGTAGGTAGGGAAGGACATGGACAGTGAGCCCTAACTAGAACCCTGCCCGCTTTCCCTGCCCACTTGCAGTGCAAGCTCTAAGTAGCAAGTCATCAACTGGTCGACGTTCCCTACCCTGCTATGGTGGGAAACAAACAACACCAGAGGACAAAAACAAGACACAGAGTCGTACTGAAATGGGTCAGAACCAGGAGGGAAAGAACTTGCCAAATCGAGAGATAGAGAGTCGTCAAATAGCCAAGCTGAGATCAGAGCCAGACTGTCACAAACTTACCTGTCCGGTCTCCAGCAGTGAGATCTCCAGCTTCGGCACAACTGCGGTGGGGGAGACACCCCCTGGTGATGTGATAGTTGCAATGCTATTTCTCGGGCGTGTGCTGGTGGAAACTAGCAGTGGTCTGATTGTTCAGCTGATTTCTTCTGTGTGCTGTGTTCTGACTATGGAGCGCCGAGTCAGGTTCTGATCCAGAGACTCAGCGTTCTATTTAAATCTCTGCTGGCAATACATCCTTTCCAGTTATAGGTTTTCCTTGGTGTGCTCCAGTTGCTATTTTGCTGTTTGGATTGTTATTATTGGATTTGACTTCGGCTTGACTTGGACCTCTCTTTCTGCTCTGCGATTTTGTACCCTGTTTTCCGTCTGGTTTGGACCCTTGGCTTGGCTATTTGTGACCACCTGCTGCTCTGTGATTTGGTACTGTATTGACCTCCTCCCGGCTTTGACCTTTTCCTGCACAACCTTTCTCTGTGTGTTTGTCTGTTTATGGGTTCCAGTTGTGTGAACAGGTCCCTGCAGTTTTTCCTATGGGTGCTTGGTTTGACTCCCTGCACTTACGAGCATAGGGGCGGTCGCTTAGGGCTTGCTCTGGAAGTAGGCAGGGACAGCAGGTTGGGTGCAAGTTGGGGCTCAACGTGTAAATGTGTTTTCCCTGCCTACTGTGCTGACACAGACGGGAAACTCATTAGACAGAGAGTGGCCAAAAGGACAAGCCAAAATATGCAACCAGGAACACAGCTAGTGAGTCAGAGACTATCACAGGGACTGGTATAAGGCCAGAAAGGGGTTAATAGAACACAGATTCCCAAGATCAGAACCTGATAGGTCCATAACTCGGAGCTCCATTAGTCAGAACACAGCACACAGGAATAGAGCAGCTGAGAAATCAGCCTACTGCTAGTCTACAGCACATGCCAGCTGTAAGGAGAAACAGGGCATTGCATCCTGTTGCTAAGAACACAGTCGCATCACCAGGGGGCACGGCTTAGCAGAATGTCTCTCCCGGCGCAGTAGTGTCAAAGCTGGAGATCTCACTGCTGGAGCCCAGACAAGTAAGTTTGTGACATTATCCCCCCTTTTAAGAGGGGCCACCGTACTCTCATCATGGGGAGCAGGCTTCAGTGAAAATTTTAAATGGAACTTCTTAATTAAACAAGGAGCATGAATGTCCCATTACGACACCCATGTTCTCTCTTCAGGACCATAACTCATCCAATGGATTAAATACTGCAACAAACCCAGAACCTTCTGGGAGTCAAGAATTTTCCCCACATCACACTCCATCTTGCCCAGAACTACCATTGGATCAGGAAACAAGGAAAAGAAACGATCTACAGAAAACAATTCAAGAGAATTGGGTGACAGGGAAAATGCCCACTCCTGCGGATCCCCCTAAAGCACAGACATGGTGATGCCCGCCTTCTGAGTTTCTGTCCTTGTTGAGTAAGGCCTAAGGCAGAAATAGAGTTTACAGCTCTCTTGAAAAGTAAAAAATTGTTTTCGATTACCAGAGAAACGGTCAGGGAGCTTTACTTTAGGTTCTACCAATGATGGAGCTGAACTGACCGGGGCGCGGGACTTGCTGCTGTACCCTCTCTGCCAGGTCCTGAACTAATTGAGCAACATCCTTCATCCAAGTGGCCAATGCTGCCATGGCATATATGACAGTGCAGATACCAGTCTAATATTTTGGAAATAATGTAATGTCAGTAGGTAGTGACGGACACTGACAGTAAACCCTAACTAGAACCTTGCCCACTTCCCCTGCCTAATTGCAGTGCAAGCTCTAGGTAGCAAGTCCGCAACTGGTCAACGTTCCCTATTCTGCTAAGGTGCAAGGCAAACAACACCAAGAGACAAAAACAAGACACAGATTGGTACTGAAATGGGTCAGAACCAGGAGGACAAGAACTTACCAAATCGAGAGACAGAGTCATCAAATAGCCAAGCTGAGATCAGAACCAGTCGGGAAACTCAGTACCAAGTACGTTAGACAGAGAGTGGTCAAAAGGACAAGTAGAGGTCAAAACACTAGTAATCCAGAATATGCAACCAGGAACACAGCTAGTGAGTGAGAGACTATCACTGGCACTGGTATAAGGCCAGGAAGGGATTCAAATAGAGCAGCGAGTCCCAGGATCCGAACCTGATAGGTCCTTAACACGGCGCTCCATTAGTCAGAAATACTAGCACATAGGAATAGAGCAGCTGAGCAATCAGCCCACTGCCAGTCTCCTCCAGCACACGCCCGCTGTGGGGAGAAAGAGCATTGCATCCTGTTGGTGAGGATGCCAGGGGGCATGGCTTAGCAGTATGTCTCTACCAGCGCAGTCCAGTTGAAGCTGGAGATCTCGCCGCTGGACCCTGGATAGGTACGTTTGTGACATGCACGTAATTAAAAATCTAGTATAGCTACTAAGTTATTCAATTAAATCAATTGGCATAGCACCACCTGCTGTTTGTTCTTTTCCTTCATTCTCTGTCCACCATGTTGAAATGGATGAACATGTTCAGTTCCATTCTTCAAAAGCCACCAGCTATATCTACTGTTAGAGCCCGCAACAGTTAGGGTTAGGATTTTCCACGACTGAAAATCAGTTCCATACATTTGAATGGAGCAGCAAGCAAATGGATTTCTGCAAGCTCCATTCAGGTGAATGAAACTGATTTTCTGCAACAAAATCTGTGTGTGAAGGCATCCTTACAGGGATAAAGTTGCGAAAGAAGGGACACACCCACTGAGAAAGGACACAACCCCTTGAGCTGCCAGCTTGAAATAAATATAGCAGAGCAAGGAATGCGGAGATCTCTGGATCCATATGAGGTGCAGGGCTCGTTCTAGTTCTGTTAGAAAGAGATTATCATGTACTATATGATGTCTGATTTTCACTTGGTGAGTCATTTGTTATTGTGATTGTTGCCCGTTCACCACTAGAGCATGCACACCGCTAGTTGCTAGCAGATTACGAATTAGATGATGAGATGTGTAATCCTAGTGACAATGTTTCAGTCAGGCATATTTATAACAAACTATATTATATGCAATGATAATTTCAGCAATTGACACCTGAGTGTCAGGCTGTCAGCTATTCAGGGGGGTGCTGCTGCACTCCAAGCAGCGAACTGTGTGAAGAGTTCAGAAATCAGAGCAGGCAGTGAGAACCTAGTGGCGCTAGCGCATGCGCATCCTGCTGGCACAGCACTGGGTACACATCTGGCTGGGAAATCATCTCCCTTCTATGCATCCTCCCCCTGACATCATGCTCCGTCTCCGCCGTTCTCTGCCTCTCTTCCAAGCACTCGCGGCGCGTGCACAGTCAGCGGCTACCAGGCACAGGGCCGAGAGATGTCAGCGGCGCGCTCATTGGTCAGCAGGGATAGGAAGCTGATGTGAGATCTGACCTGTGATTGGCCGAGTGTCCAGAGGGCTAGGCACTGGAGTAGTGAGCGGTGTGAGGTACTGAGGGTCTCCTCACTGAGGCAGTGACGTGCGGCATCCTCAGCTGTGTGTGGAGCTGGCAGCGTCATTGTCTGATGTGTGCGCCGCCTTACCGCAGCTGCCGCCTGTGCGTCTTATATGCATATTTATTGTACTGTGTTTCTTAAAATAATAGCCTGGTTTATTGGTGACAAATGGGCAAATACAACATTTATAGGAAAAGCATGGTAAACGTGGCATACAAGAAGAGAATAGAACATTATGTTCTTGGGGAGGTAGCCACCTAGCACATACAAATGGGTACAGGCCTGTGCCTACCTGAGAAAATGAGTCACACTGCCCATAGTGATGCTCAGAACAGAGCACAGAGGACTTTTTTTTTTACTATGGAGGGGGAACATAGAACGTTATTACTATGGAGGGGGCACAGAGGGCATTTCTACTATGGAGGGGGCACAGAGGGCATTACTAATGTGAAGGGGGCTCAATGGGCATTTCTACTATGGAGGGGACACAGACCCAGAGGGCATTACTACTGTGAAGGGGGGCACAGTGGACATTATTACTGTGAAGGGGGCACATTGGCCATTATTACTGTGAAGGGGGCACAGTGGGCATTATTACTGTCAAGGGGGCACAATGGGGATTTCTACTATGGAGGGGGCACAGAGGTAATTACTAGCACAGTGGGATTTATTACTGTAAAGGGGACACAATGGGCATTATTACTATGAAGGAGGCACAGTGGGCATTATTACTGTGAAGGGGCACAATGGGGATTTCTACTATGGAGGGCATAGAGGGCATTACCAGCACAGTGGGAATTACTACTATTAAGGGGGCACAATTGGCATTATTACTGTGAAGGGGCACAATGGGCATTATCACTGTGAAGGGGGCACAGTAGGCATTATTACTGTGAAGGGGCAAAGTGAACATTATTACTGTGAAGGGGGCACAATGGGGATTTCTACTATGGAGGGGCATAGAGGGAATTACCAGCACAGTGGGAATTACTACTATTAAGGGGGCACAATGGGCATTATTACTGTGAAGGGGGCACAATGGGCATTATTACAATGAAGGGGCACAGTGGGCATTATTACTATAATGGGGCACAATGGGGATTATTACTATATTACTGTGAAGGGGGCACAATGGGGATTATTACTGTGAAGGGGGCACAAAGAGAGCATTACAACTGTGAAAGGGCCACAGAGAGGGCATAACTACTGTGAGGGGGCACACATCTGTACAAAACTACTGTGAAGGCTGTACAATGAGGGCAATACTATTGTGAGGAGGTACAATTTTTTTTAAGTATGGGGGTGCCAGAGAAAGGACCCGCCCCGGGTGCCAAACACCCTAGGCATGCCACTGACCACAATTAGAAGAGTGCAGGTTCTGCACCTAGGCACAGTAGTAGAGGAGGACTGGTGAGTGTAATGTGTGCAGTGTTTGTGTAGTTTAGTGTATATGTGTCTGTGGAGACATCTGAACTGCCTTTTTATCGATCTGGAGTCTGAATCTATTTGGTGTTTTAGTCTTCTGTTTGAATTGGGTCGGGGTCTATATTAATTAAGTAGTTTGGTCTGAAGTCTGAATTTAGAGATCTTGCCTATGTTGAAATTTATTTTGGGGTCTTGTCTAGGGTCTGAATGTATTTGTATTGCTATAGAGGCTGCACATGGGCTGCAGAAGCCAGGGACAGAGAACTCTGCAGTCATCAGGAGTAGTTGCCATAGTGATCTGGGCTGGATGAAGAATAAAAGGAGAGAACAACTCCAATTAGAGAAGAGTCACTTAAAGGCGACCTAAACCTAGCACCAGGGGCGGACACAGACAGCAGAGGACCCCTGTGCAAAGTATGTACCTGGCCCCCCCACCCCCCCAAAAAAAAACACCCATACAGATATAAATATATACGTGCAAAATAAAATAAAAAACCTTGATAATATGGGTCAATATCTTTATATTTTTTTTTCATACTAGGCCACGCCTCTAACTCCTCCCAAGGCCAGCACATAGTAGTAACACCCACACTATGCCCCCTTCACAGCACTTATGCCCAGATATGTGCCCCTTCACAGTAGTTATATCCAGATATGTGCCCCTCACAGTAGTTATGCCCAGATATGTGCCCCTTCACAGTAGCTATGCCCAGATATGTGCCCCTTTACAGTAGCTATGCCCAGATATGTGCCCCTCAAAGTAGTTATACCAGATATGTGTCCCTTTACAGTAGCTATGCCAGATATGTGCCTCTCACAGTACTTATATCCAGATATGTGCCCCTCACAGTAGTTATGACAAGATATGTGCCCCTTCACAGTAGCTATGCCCAGATATGTGGCCCTCCCAGAACTTATATGCAGATATGTGCCCCCTCACAGTAGTTATGCCCAGATATGTGCCCCCCCTTCCCCTAGTCCCCCCCCCCCCCCGCAACCACACATACAGAAATAAACATAGGCCATAGGCAAAGATTAATAGATAGTGATGTGTGACAGCAGAAGGCACAGAGACCATTCAGATCCTGTGGTCCATATTAATGCCCCCTTAATGCCCTCACACAGTAATTATTGCCCCTTTGTGCCAGCACACAGTAGTAATATACACATTGTGCCCTGTCACAGTAGTTAGGCCAGATATGTGCCCCTCACAGTACTATGCCCTGATATGTGCCCCCTCACACAGACCCATTGAAATAAATGGGTCTGGATTCAGTCTGGATGATATGCATTTGCTGCACACATCGCATCCAGTAGGAAAATTCGCTATTGAAAGAGGATTTAATCTGACATCACACGTGGAGGGACACCGGTGCATGCCATTTGCCGACACCAGACAAAGCAACCATGCGACGCTCAGCAAGTATCGTACATAGACCCTTCTGATTTGATAACTGTTGGGTGTCGGAAATGTTTTTGCTCTCTCCCCGTGTCTGATCAGAAGAACCCGAGGGGGTCATTTATTATCCTGAAATACGCCTATATTTCAGGTGCAGTCGCTGCAATCTGCGACTTTGCCCCGCTCACGCCATGTCTAAATAAGTAGACATGTGTAAGCCGTGTACCGGGGTGGGCTCCCCAGGATACAGCGAAGTCACAGACAAGGAAAGTGACACTGACACCAGCTTAATATGCAAGAACAGAAACTTTACTTAGGCAAAAAGTAATAACACAGGCATAACCAAAACAATACAAATACGCATAGAAAACGCTATATCCCGGACCCACAGTCAATGACCCTGCCCACTGGACAGGCCTAGCCGATGGCAGACACAGCAAAGCCTGCAAGTCGTGCTGTGCCGCTACAGAGGACTGACCTAGCCGATGGCGGACACAGCAGAGCCTGCAACGTCAATACTGCGCCGCAGAACAGTCCCGAACAACCTGGTAATAACACAACCCTAACTAGCTATCTAGTTTCAGGCCTAGGCTTAGTCTCTGTTTTTCAGGCGCCACTAGAGTAAAGCATGGAGTAAATGGGTGTACTGACCTTCGTCCGTTCTGGGCCCTAAGATGCCGCTTACCTGGGATGGCCACCAAGCTCTCAGCAACCGTGCGGCCTTGCTTGATGATGAGGATTTCTGTCCACACACTGAAACTGGTCTTCCTGGGACAACCTCTTTTTCAAAGAGCTGGATTCAGTAAGGAGACGACAGCTACTCTCCTTCCTTTGAGTGTCCATTCACTGCCGGACATCTGCAAGCCAGGATGGAATCGGATTCAGTCCCTCACAGCACAATCCTTTCACCATGTCAGATCAACACTTCCTGGTTCACTCACAAGCAGCAGCATGAGTCATCACCTACTTTACATATGCAAATCCCAGGCAGAGTTTATTCACAATCTCACACATGGAAGGGGAGGGGCCGACAGGCCTGTCTTATTCACCATTTTCTACGCCTGGTTTAGGAGTAGAAAATTATCTACATCTAGAAGTGGAACATCTAGAACATGTAGAACTGGCGGAAGATCCGCCAAGGGTTCTGAAGAGGCCGGCGCCTCTCCATAACTTCGGCGGAAGCACAGCCAGATATAGGGGTTATTAAGATCGGGATCTAAAACGCTGGTCTTAATAAATGACCCCCTGAGTGTCTGAGCAACACTTTTAACCAATTTACACGACACAAACCATATGCATTTTGTGATCTGCAAATTACGGATGACGTCCATGTGCCATCTACCTTTATTTTGCAGACCCAGGAGCGTAGCTATAGGGGGTGCAGAGGTAGCAGTCGCTTCCGGGCCCAGGAGCTTGAGGGGGCCCAAAGACCCTTGTGCCACATAAGAAAACACCAGTACTATAGAAAGTGCATGCTGGTCAAGTTACACCTCTGGCTGGAGGAAAGCGGTTAGGTCAAGAATTTGACATGGGGGGGATGCCATTTCAATTTTTGACTCAGGCAGCACAAAGGGTATGTACTTCCTTGCCCCTGGCTGCAAAGCACTTAGGGAAGGGGGGCACAAGCTGAACTCTTGCACAAGGGCCCATGAGCATTTAGCTACGCCCCTGTGCAGACCCATTAACTAGCCTGCATGTTGGGGACCAGTATAGGACATGTCACATTTTCTATCCTTTGGGGAACAGACATAAGGATGCAGAAAGAAAATTACTTCTATATGCTTTCCATATCCGTATGTCCGTTCTGCACAAAACAGAAAATGTGACACATCCTATACTTCTCTACAAAATGCGGACTGCAAACCCATTTAAGTCAATGGGTCTGCAAAAAAATGCGGATCGCACATGGAGCACATACATATCTTGCCGATCCACAGACCGCAAAATACATGAGTGTAGGCCAGGGCCAGTCACAGGAGGGCCAGAGGGGGACAGGGGTGATGGGTGGAGTAAAAAAAAATAACATACCAAGTATCAAGTTCATGGTGTCTTAACTCCTTTACTCCAAACCATAACTTTCTTATCCACATTATATAAATATGCACTCAAAGATTACTCCAACTTTTATTATTTCAATAATCTTTATTTAAATGGATAATATAGGCCACGGTGTGTTACTTTAAATTATTAGATAAATACCTATAACTCAACTTTTATGAAACTGTCCGATCTTCAGATAGCCCACTCAAATGGTGACTATTCCCCCTTACGCCATAAAGCATAACTAAATGGCTAAGACACACCATGACCCATCTCAATCAAATTCTGTAAACCAATGTTAAGTATGTCCAAACCTATGTCCAAAGCTTACTTTCATTGTACAGGCCCTCAACAAAACCTTCCAATTCCAGATGTCTGCAGTACAGGTTATTATTCTCAATCATGAATCTCTCCATGTTTCTATTCACACGCTTCCTTATCTATTCCATGAATGATAGCTGACCGGACTTCCAATCCCATTTAGGAATAATATACGACAGGGCTAATTTAGACTGATGAAATAACGTTTGGACATTAACTATAATGTTTTTCCATTCTTTTAAGAACAGATGTGTGCTAATCCTACCTATATCGTCTGTACCTACATGAAATATAACTAAACTAGGTTTCGGCCAACACCACGAAACAGAGAGGAATATATTTGTTGTAAACGAATACCTGGTATACCTCTCCAAAATATAATAGTGTCATTCCCAAAACCCAAATTGTCCGATTTGAACCTCATCGTAGACCGCTGTCAAGCCGCTGAGATGAGTACGTTCCCTATGATCCATACGATCTTCAATTCTGTAAAAGAATTAAGATAAGTTCAGGTCTGATGTATAAACAACATCTCTTAGATTTCCACCTGCCTATTTTTTTAATTTTTTCTCATTCAAACCTATTCTATAAGCATGTGTGGCTGCCCCTATCCTAAAGGAGTGAGCTGAAAGCTTCTCGTCAGATAATTTAGATTTATCCTTGCATTTTGACAAGATAAAGTTAAATTGAAAAGCCGTCAATGGAGAATTGTCCAAATGCTTAAACAATGGTCCTGGATTATTAGATCGAAGAATTAAATCATCAAATATTAACAGAGCCTCCGATGTCTTATTCTTAGCAGCAATCTCACTAATACGAAGAGCTCCGAAGAAAGAAATAAAAAATGCAGCCCTAAACAAGGAGGTCTCATATGGCGAGGAGCACACTTCAGGTAAGTATTCTATAAACTTTTCTAGATTCTCAAAAGACAAGGGTTTGGTCCTAATTCTTTTATGTTCTAGTCTTTTCGAACCTCAAATTATTTGTTTTACTAGAAAATTTGAAAAAAACGGAGTAACGTTAAATATCTTCAGAAAAAAAGGAGATTCCACTTATAATTTTTTGTATGCAAGCTCCCCTTTTCCCAGATTTCAAGAGGTTTTGAATAAAGAGAAGCAAGTGAATTGAATTGTTCTCTTTATCATTAAACTTATTAATTGAGCAAAAAACTTGCCACTTAAACCATGCCGCTGCATATGCAGCCCATGTAGATGTAACCACTGAACTGGATAGAAGATTGCTCATAAATTTCAAGTCAAGTTCCATAGACTGGTCGGGCATGGGATTCCAAATTTGTCTGCCTCCGGGACGAGAGTTCTGAACATAGGAAAATTCTGTCGGGATAAAGAGTCTGCTATTATATTAGAATTCCCTTCAATATATTTAGCCTTTAACCATATGTTATTGTGTAAACAAAGTAACACAATTTGTCCGCGTAAGCGTGTGACCATATCACTTTTTGCTGTTTGGCAATTTATGGCAAATACAACACCTCTATTATCCGAAAACAGCAAGATTCTCCTGTTCTTAAAATAATCTCGCCAAATTGTTAAAGCGACTAGGACTGGGAATAGTTCCCAAAAATTTATGTTTTTCATGAATGGTTTCCCTGACCAAGTGATAGGCCATTTCTCAGCCGACCCTTGATTTTGGAAACTAGCCCAATAACCTATAGATGCAGCAGAATCTGTGAATAAACGCAGGGAATCTGAATCTACAAATTCCCCCTGCCAAATGGTTCTACCATTAAACTTTTCCAAAAACTGTAACCAGAGAGATATATCTTCCTTAATTGAAGTGTTATTCTGATATGATCTAAGGGACGTTTTTTTACCAGCAGTAGCTGCATACATTCTTTTAGAGAAGATAAAACAGATTGAATACGCTTTAAAGTACTGGTAGTCTTTTCAGATAGTATAAGGTTATGTAATTGAATCTTTGTAGAACTAATTTTATCCTCCGGAATACTAAACTCCATATTCACCGAATCTATATAAATACCAAGGAATTTTATATATCTAGTTGGTAAGACCGTTTTTTCTTCTGCCAACGGGATGTTAAAATATTCAGCTATATCTCTGAATGTATTCACTAAATTTATACAGTCATCAGATTTGTCCCGACCAATAAATAAAAAATTGTCAAGATAATGAATAACATATCCTGAATTGTAATGGCATTTAACCAGCCAGTGAAGGAAAGTAGCAAATGCTTCAAAGTAATAGCATGAAAGAGAAAATCCCATTGGCAGGGCCTTATCATAATCGTATTTATTATCAAATTTGAAGCCCAAGGAGTTCTAGCTGTTTGGATTTATGGGAAGCAATCTAAAAGCTGATTTAATATCTGTTTTAGCCAATAAAGCGTTACTTCCCGCTTTACGAAGTAAAGAAAGTGCCAAATCAAAAGACGCATAACGTACACTTGTCTCTTTTTTATCTATCATATCATTCAGAGAATAGTCCTTAGGATATGAGAGATTATGAATAAGTTGATAAGAGTTCACTTCATGTTTAGGTACCAGACCTAATGGAGAAATCCTAAAATTCTGAAAAGGCGGGAATAAAAAGGGGCCAGTCACTCTATTTATAGCAATCTCTTTTTTATTTATCTAACAATAAGTTTATTCGCATTAACAGATTTGGCATTCTGAACTATAGAACAACCTAATCCCTATTAGGCTTATATGTCTCCACTGATTGGTCTCCAACACTTGAAGTTTTAACATCATTGGCGCAGGTGCCATTGGGCCTTTTAATTTTAATCTTAATTACCTTTCACACACCTGTGTGGGCACTATATAGGGGAGGTGTTTTCTTATGATTCCATATCCCCGGAAGAAGCCAGGTTGCTGGCGAAACGGCGTTGGGTCAGGAGGCGGCCGAGAGATTGACACAACACTTAGGGTATGCTCTTTTTGCTCTTTCACCTATCCTCATTATTACCACATCTGCCCCCATTGTATTTTGTTTGGGGCTTTGGTGGTGCCATGAGGTCATTTGGTGGTTTCCTTCCAGCTCACATACTTTTTCCCTGTCCTCTGTTGTGCTGATCTCCCGGCCTCTCCTTGGGTCCTGTTCCTTATCTGTGTGTCCTGCCTTTGTGCTGTCTTTTATCATTATGTATGTATGTTTTGTATATCAACAATAAAGCTTTTTTGATTTTCATATATGCAAAAGTCACGTTCATTTTTTTTGGCGACATTTGTGGCTCCTTGTGGGTCGTTTTTTTTTAGATTAAAATCCTACCGAAAAAAAGGGCTCAATTAACAATTGGGCATTCACTCTGTCTGGATACTGATTTAAATGGAAGATGAGCCTTGGGAGGTTCAAAGGCGTCACTTCCTCTATTTGTCTCCTTATTAGAAGAATGTCTGTTCTTCTTGAAACACTTTGTTGCCGGATGATTGCCGGCACAGAAGCTGCATTCATGTTTGCACCTGCAATTTGCTTGCCAGCGACAAAAGGATTCGTTGAATGCAAAGCATATACGTCTCCTAACTGGTTGTTGACGAAAAAGATTGTTACGCTGTGGTAACATTAAGTTTAACCAAAGCCCCACATCTTTATCTCCCCATTTCAAATCAGGATATACTGCTAACTTCTGTCTGAAAGACTCATCATAGGTCATCCACGCCGTTCCACCAAAACTTTTATAGGCCTCCAAGATACTGTCTAAATGTTGGAATAATCCACTACAATGTAGCGGATATTTCTCGCCTAAAACCGCCGCATAAATGCAGAATGCTTGGACCTAATTAAGAAAACTTTTTGGATGGATCTTTTTCCTTTCTTCCTCATCTTTTTTATCTGATCTAACAGTATCCTTAGAAGAAGGAAGTAAGGAAAATAAGTCTAAGAATTCCCTTTTCCAAATTTTATCCTTCACATGTTGGGATAAATGAAATCCCATGAGTCTTTGGGTTCCAGTCCAGGTCTCGTCGTTGCTGTTACCTGAATGCGCACCAACTGACATTTTTACTCTTTTATAGGTACCCATGAGCCAGGATGAGATTCCCTCCTATCAGATGAAGAAGATTGCCGCACGAGATCCGCAGACTGCACCAATTGGCATCTGTTACCAGGTAAGAACCACATACTACAAATAATTGCACATGCAATTAACAGGTGTCAGGACACCATGTCACCCCTTAATTGCATCCGCAATAAGGCTTGATCAGTGTCTGGCAGGGACAGTGGGCACAGGGGCCACCTCCAGTCCTCACACACTTTCTCCTGAGTTGCTGGTTTGCTGCAGGCCTCACACGTTAAGCACCAACTCTTAGGGTGCTGAAAAGCTAGGAGAGGACCAGATGTGGGTGAAGCTACCGATGGGGGCTACCGCCATCACTAGATGGGGGCGAAGCTACCATCACTAGATGGGGCAGAGCTACCGCCATCACTAGACGGGGGCAGAGCTACCGTCATCACTAGACGGGTGCGGAGCTACCATCATCACTAGATGGGGCACAGCTACAGTCATCACTAGATGGGGCGGAGCTACCGTCATCACTAGACGGGGACAGAGCTACCATCATCACTAGATGGGGCACAGCTACAGTCATCACTAGATGGGGCGGAGCTACCGTCATCACTAGACGGGGACGGAGCTACCATCATCACTAGATGGGGCAGAGCTACAGTCATCACTAGACGGGGGCGGAGCTACCATCATCACTAGATGGGGCAGAGCTACAGTCATCACTAGACGGGGGCGGAGCTACCGACATCGTGAAGTGGCTCAGCACAGGCCTGGCTGAGCTCATTTAAGGGCTGCCCCAGTGCCCCCCACACAGAAGGACTCGGCTGTAAGGAGGCAGGGCGATCACAGATACAGCTCAGGACGGGCTGCCCAGGCCCTGCTGCTCAGAGCTGTGGACGGCGCAGCACGTCCTCAGACTCAAGACTGTGAGCCGCAGATTGCCAGGGGTGCCCCTTCTACATGCTGGATGGAGTTATGAATGGTGAAGCTGGGAGCAGGCGGCTCTCTGCTTCACCATTAGAATCAGCTGTCTGTGTGTCCTGTGGAGGGCCCCCTCCCAGGCTGGGCACTTGTGCAGCTGAACCGGCTGCACAGGCGGTATGTCCGCCCCTGCCTAGAACTCTGCCCTATCAGACTTAATGTGCTTTGCGCCAGCATACAGAGTATAGATCCCATACACTTTCTGTGGATCCAAACAGAGCTGATGAAACCTGACAGTTCACAGCGCTCTGAGAAGCACATCTTTATGTCATCTTTAATAGCGTAACTATAGTGGAAACAAGGGTAGTAGTCATGGTGTCTGAGGAGGTGCAAAGTCAATCAGCCACATAAGAAGACAATAGTATTATAAATAGAAAATAACAGGTGGGGAGGTTTGTTACCGATTTTGCATCAGGAACCAGGTGTGCCTCTGGCTGGCATATTCTATCCCTGTCATTTATCTGGCATATCCTTTTCTCCTCCTGCCTATAATTGGTTCACATTAAGGACTTCCACTATGAGCCAGAGCTGAGAGCCCCTAAGTATCAGTGGCATCTTTTTTGGAAGCCCATTCTTGTACCTGAATGGCCGCCATGTATTAGACTGCTGCATGGAAAATGCATGGCTGATCCCAACTTTTGGGGTATTTTTCCCAATCAGAGAGCCTAGTGGAGTTTTTAATTCACCATTAGGCTGGAGCTACATGGCATTCTTGGCTGTGACACCCGTGACACGGTTGTTCTTTAATAGTGTAGTCAAATTGAGCTAAATGAGGTGGCAGAGCAATTCGCAAGTTGTCAGAACCCCAAAACTGCAAAAAATACAGTTTTTTTCATCAAAAGCGACTGTAGTTTTTGTGTTATCATCAAACATGCGTATTCTAAGCTCTATGTAGGAAGATGCTTCATTCTGTGTAGGTTGTGTAACAGTTGTGAGACATGGACATAAAAGTATAATGTTTCAAAGACCCTTTGGACCCAGGATATTCAAATTATATAGTTCAAATAGCCTAGTTTCCTAGACTAATAGACTCCCGTTTCAGATCTATTTAAAATATAACGTTTATTTTGTTTATTAAGAATAATATAAAGCGGGAGAACAAAGGAATATTTTTAAATTCTAGGTACAGCGGGACTCTATGGGCAGAGATAAGGGTTACTTCACCCATATATTCTATCTCCATAACATGCGTCCATCTACTCTTTGCTTTCTGTTTAGCGATATGCTTTATTCGCCTTGATGGAATTTCTGTTTGGAGGTCACCTATTCAGTCGCTTTAAAACATTTATTTTCAATGTCTGTCAATCTTTAAACGCGACTCTCCACCACTTGTTATCAGGGTGTAGAGGAGTCTCCCTTTTGTCTTAAGATTTTAGATTAGGTAGGTAGGACCAAGTATCACGGCGAGGAGTATCTGCAGACTCCTCTACACCCTGATAACAAGTGGTGGAGAGTAGCGTTTAAAGATTGACAGACATTGAAAACAAATGTTTTAAAGCGACTGAATAGGTGACCTCCATACAGAAATCCCATCAAGGCGAATAAAGTAATGGGAGTAATGCAGCACCTGTGGGATATGTCTATGATAGTATAGAATAATGGAAGCCTTCATAAAGTTATGTAATACATATGCCATAGACCATGTTAATAGATTTGGTGTCTCTCAAGTAGGGTCCGATTAAATTATGTCTTGCAGGGCCGGACTGGGACAAAAAATAGGCCCGGGCATTTTTGACTGAGCAGCCCAATCACATGACCCCCAACAGGCCCCACCCCCTTGCAGTCTAGGGGCGGAGACAACACCGGAAGCACAATTGAGGGGCAGGGCCAGCCACCAGTAAGATAGGAAGGCTTCAGCCAACCTGTAGAGCAAACGGAAAGCCTCTTGCAGAGTCTGCACTGTACGAGAGAGAGATAGCAGTGGCTGTGAAGGGGAAAGTTCCAGAGCACAATGACAGCCCCAGAGCCTTTCTGCTGCCTGACCAACTGTATGCTGCCACAGCGCCAGCCCAGCCTGCAGGACATCAGAGAGGCCTGGGGTCCACATTATAGCACCACTACATTTACTTATTATCAAAAAGCATCATACATAACCAAGCAAAAGCCAGAATATAATAAAAGAAAAAAACATTAAACTACATTTATAATAAAACAATTTACTTACAAAAGAAGCTATTCAGTCGACTGCTGTGCCGTCCTCTGCTTGCTTCCACTGATTATTTGCCCTCCTTTCTGTCTCTCCTCAGTGCGCAGGCGCACTGTTATGGGGGATCTGTGGATGACGCACTGTTATGGGGGATCTGTGGATGACGCACTGTTATGGGGGATCTGTGGATGACACACTGTTATGGGGGCATCTGTGGATGACACACTGTTATGGGGGCATCTGTGGATGACACACTGTTATGGGGGCATCTGTGGATGACACACTGTTATAGGGGATCTGTGGATGACACAGTGTTATGGGGGATCTGTGGATGACACTGTTCTGGGGGATCTGTGGATGACACACTGTTATGGGGGATCTGTGGATGACGCACTGTTATGAGGGATCTGTGGATGACACACTGTTATGGGCATCAGTGGATGACACACGGTTATGGGGGCATCTGTGGATGACACACTGTTATGGAACTTATGGGGACATCTGTGGATGACACACTGTTATGGGGGATCTGTGGATGACACTATTAGGGGGGCATCTGTGGATGACACTGGCATGGCGGCATCTGTGTGGATTGTGGAATGATGGAATCTGACACAGATACGGGGGCATCTGTGGATGACACTGTTATGGGTGGCCGGGGGGGATCTGTGGATGACACACATATATGGCAGCGCAAGCATCTTGTGCTATATAAATGTGTCATCATCCACATATCACATCTCTCCCCCCCCCCCATAACAGTGTCCCTGACAGTGTCCCACCCTATTGTAAGACGTCCGTTCCTTATGTAAGTGAGCTATTGAGCTTGTAAATAAACTTGTGCAAAGTATATGAGTAGTTAGTAACTACTCATATAGTTTGCAGTTTGCACAAGTTTATTTACAAGCTCAATAGCTCACTTACATAAGTTACTATCTTATCTAATATAATCTATCACTATCATCACTAACTTACTGCCTGGGACAGTCAGGAGGACTCCAAATTGTCGCGGCAGCGACAGCCAGTTGGGCACTACTGGGGCGCAGGGGCGGGCAGGCAGAAGCTGGTGGCGTGGCAGTGCTCCAGTCCCGCTCTTCAACATTCAAACTAGGCGGCCGGTGGCAGTGTAACATAACGTGACGTGACGTCACTGACTAGGTTACGTCGCACGCGCTGCTCCTCCCACTACGTTACGTCGCATGCGCTGCTCCTCCCACACTGAAGGCGGAGCAGGCGCGTGACGTCGGAGTGAGCGACGTTACGCTGCCGGCCGCAGGAAGATGGGAGGCAGAGCACGGAGGCGGAGCACGGAGGCTGAGCACAGGAGGCGGAGCAAAGGAGGCGGAGCAGTGGGGGTGGACTTAGTCTCACACAGTCAGTATCTCTATGTGTCTGTCTTCTTTGTGTCACAGTGGGCGGCCGGGGCTGGCAGGAGGCGGAGCAGTCACAGTGACAGGGGTGTGATTAGGCCATACCCGGCAGTCACGGCACACCCACTCGAGCCCTGAGGCGGCCCGGCCCACCGGGCAAATGCCCGGTCTGCCCTATGGCCAGTCCGGCCCTGAGTCTTGTTCCAAAGATAAGAAGTTTGCTGAAACCCCACATCATGTGATCGGCATATACAGTACAGACCAAAAGTTTGGACACACCTTCTCATTCAGAGAGTTTTCTTTATTTTCATGACTATGAAAATTGTAGATTCACACTGAAGGCATCAAAACTATAAATGAACACATGTGGAATTCTATACATAACAAAAAAGTGTGAAACAACTGAAAATATGTCTGTCACGGAAGGTGTACAGAAAACTAGAAGACACAAAATGAAGATCCGACTGACTGGATCCAAAACTAAGGAACCAAAGGGTAAGCCCTGCAACAGACCTGGCTCTCTCCCTAACTGCTCAGCCTATGCAAAAATCTCAATGGTAGATGATCGCATATCCTCGTTCCTCGACTGTATAACACCTGAACACCCTATAATAGTGAGGGGACACAACCACCGGCTCCCTACACTTGATACAGAGGGAGTCAGGGTCACCTGGGATCCAGAAAACAGGAAAACACAAATGATTGAACAAAACTTATCTGTAGAAGACTCAGTAGTAGCATCCAGCATGCACACACTCCAGGAAGTTGTATAAACCGCAAAGTGATGCAGTATGGGAAGGGATTTAAAGGGATGCAATCAGTGCAACTACATGACAGCTGAGAGAGGCTAACGAGATGAGAAAACGAAAGCAAAACAAAAGGAACCTCAAGCAGGAGGTTCTGAAGAACATCTGACAGAGCTTCTCAGATGTCTGGTGGTGACAGTACCCCTCCTTCTACGAGTGGACTCCGGACACTCAGAGCCCACCTTCTCAGGATGGGACCTATGGAAAGCCCTGATGAGACGAGTGGCCTTAATGTCCGTCACTGGGACCCACATCCTCTCCTCAGGACCATAACCCTCCCAATGAACGAGGTACTGGAGAGAACCGCGGACAACACGAGAATCCACAATCCTAGAGACCTGAAATTCAAGATTACCATCAACCACAATCGGAGGAGGAGGCAAAGACGAGGGTACAATGGGTTGGACATAAGGGTTTAATAAGGACTTATGAAAAACATTATGGATCTTCCAAGTCTGAGGAAGATCAAGACGGTAGGCAACAGGATTGATGACGGACAAGATTTTGTAAGGCCCAATAAACTTAGGACCCAACTTCCAGGAGGGAACCTTTAATTTGATATTCTTAGTAGACAACCACACCAGATCACCAACATTCAGGTCTGGACCAAGCACACGTCTCTTATCCGCCACACGCTTATATCTCTCACTCATGCTCTTTAGATTATCCTGAATCTTTTGCCAAATAGATGACAAAGACGAGGAGAATCTGTCCTCATCAGGTAAACCAGAAGAGCCCTCTCCAGAGAATGTCCCAAACTGCGGATGAAACCCATATGCACCAAAAAATTGTGACTTATCAGAGGACTCCTGACGACGGTTATTTAAAGCAAACTCAGCAAGGGACAAAAAAGAACACCAATCCTCCTGATTCTCCGCCACAAAACAGCGCAGATATGTCTCCAGATTCTGATTGACGCGCTCTGTCTGGCCATTCGACTGCGGGTGGAAAGCAGAAGAGAATGACAACCGAACCCCCAAGTGAGAACAGAAAGCCTTCCAGAATCTGGAAACAAACTGCGTGCCCCTATCAGAGACTATGTCTGAAGAAATACCATGCAATTTGACAATGTGATCAACAAATGCCTGCACCAGCGTCTTAGCATTGGGCAAGCCAGGAAAAGGAATGAAATGCACCATTTTGCTAAAACGGTCCACCACCACCAGAATCACAGTCTTCCCCAAGGAACGAGGCAGGTCCGTAATGAAGTCCATGGACAGATGTGTCCAAGGACGGGAAGGAATGGGTAACGTGAATGAGGGACCTTGGCACGAGCGCAGGTCTCGCAGGCTGCCACAAAACCCTCAACTGACTTACGAAGCGCCGGCCACCAGAATCTCCGAGCGATGAGATCCACTGTGGCTCTTGCCCCCGGGTGCCCAGCAAGGACAGTATCGTGGTGCTCCTTAAAAATCTGGTGTCTTAAAGCGAGAGGCACAAACAACCTCCCAGGAGGACAAAGATCAGGAGCCTCTGACTGGGCTACCTGAACCTCTGCCTCCAATTCAGGATAAAGAGCAGAGACCACCACCCCTTCAGCCAAAATGGGACCCGTGTCTTCAAAATTCCCACCTCCCGGAAAACAACGTGACAGGGCATCCGCCTTCACATTCTTACCCCAGGGCGGAACGTAACAACAAAATTTAACCTTGAAAAGAACAAAGACCATCTGGCCTGTCTCGGGTTCAGACGCTTGGCTGACTCCAAGTAGGCCAGATTCTTATGGTCAGTAAACACGGTAATAGGGTGTCTGGCTCCCTCTAGCCAATGGCGCCATTCCTCAAAAGCTAACTTGATGGCCAACAACTCCCTATCTCCCACATCGTAATTTCTCTCTGCGGAGGAGAGTTTCTTCGAGAAAAAGGCACACGGTCGCCATTTGGCAGGAGAGGGACCCTGAGATAAGACCACACCCACACCCACCTCAGAAGCGTCCACCTCAACTATGAAGGACAGAGAAATATCAGGTTGTACCAAGATGGGAGCGGAAGCAAAACTCTCCTTGATACTAGAAAAGGCCTTACGCGCCTCTACCCACCAGGAGGAAAAATCTACCCCCTTTTTAGTCATATCAGTGAGTGGTTTAACAACAGAGGAATAATTCAAAATAAACTTCCTGTAATAATTGGCAAAACCCAAAAAACTCATCAGCGCCTTCTGATTCTCAGGAAACTCCCACTCATGAACAGCGCGGACCTTCTCGGGGTCCATGCGAAAACCAGAAGCGGAGAGAAGAAACCCCAGAAATTGAATTTCTGGAACCGCAAACACACATTTTTCCAGTTTAGCGTACAATTTATTCTCCCGCAGGATGAGCAAGACCTGACGTAGGTGGTCCTTATGAGTTTTGAAATCAGGAGAAAAAAATCAAAATGTCATCTAGATACACTAATACAAATTTCCCCATTAAATGATAAAAAATGCTGTTCACAAAATGCTGAAAGACGGCTGGAGCATTCATCAAACCAAAAGGCATAACCGAATTCTCAAAATGGCCCTCAGGGGTATTGAAGGCCGTCTTCCATTCGTCTCCTTCTCTGACTCTGACCAGGTTGTGTGCCCCTCTTAGATCCAACTTGGAAAAAACTTTAGCCCCAACAATCTGGTTAACCACTTAAGGACCACAGGTTTATACCCCCCTAGTGACCAGGCCCTTTTTTACAAATCGGCACTCCACAACTTTAGCGGTTATAAATATCTCGGTCAAATGCCAACTTTGTATAAAAAACATGGGAAAAGTTGTCTTTTGACGAGATATTTATCTCACCCAGCATGGGTATATGTAAAATGGGACAAAAAATAAAAAATTCTAGGAACTCACCATGCCCCTCACGGAATACCTTCGGGTGTCTTCTTTCCAAAATGGGGTCACTTGTGCCGTAGTTATACTGCCCTGGCATTCTAGGGGCCCAAATGTGTGGTAAGTAGTTTGAAATCAAAATCTGTAAAAAATGGCCAGTGAAATCCTAAAGGTGCTCTTTGGAATGTGGGCCCATTTGCCCACCTAGGCTGCAAAAAAGTGTCACACATGTGGTATTGCCGTACTCAGGAGAAGTAGGGAAATGTGTTTTGGGGTGTCATTTTACATATAACCATGCTGGGTGAGAGAAATATTTCGGCAAAAGACAACTTTTCCCATTTTTTTATACAAAGTTGGCATTTGACCAAAATATTTATCTCACCCAGCATGGGTATATGTAAAATGACACCCCAAAACACATTGCCCAACTTCTCCTGAGTACGGCGATACCAGATGTGTGACACTTTTTTGCAGCCTAGATGCGCAAAGGGGCCCAAATTCCTTTTAGGAGGGCATTTTTTAACATTTGGATCCCAGACTTCTTCTCACTCTTTAGGGCCCCTAAAATGCCAGGGCAGTATAAATACCCAACATGTGACTCCATTTTGGAAAGAAGACACCCCAACGTATTCAATGAGGGGCATGGCGAGTTCATATTTTTTATTTTTTTTTGGCACAAGTTAGCAGAAATTGATTATTTTTTGTTTTTTCTCACAAAGTCTCTCTTTCCGCTAACTTGGGACAAACATGTCAATCTTTTATGGACTCAATATGCCCCTCACGGAATACCTTGGGGTGTCTTCTTTCCGAAATGGGGTCACATGTGGGGTATTTATACTGCCCTGGCATTTTAGGGGCCCTAAAGCGTGAGAAGAAGTCTGGAATATAAATGTCTAAAAAATGTTACGCATTTGGATTCCGTGAGGGGTATGGTGAGTTCATGTGAGATTTTATTTTTTGACACAAGTTAGTGGAATATGAGACTTTGCAAGAAAAAAAATAAAAATAAAAAAGGGGGTGATCAATGACAGGGGGGTGATCAGGTAGTGTATATGGGGTGATCACCCCCCTGTCACTGATCACCCCTCTGTCATTGATCACCCCCCTGAAAGGCTCCATTCAGACGTCCATATGTTTTTTACGGATCCACGGATACATGGATCGGATCCGCAAAACACACACGTACGTCTGAATGGAGCCTTACAGGGGGGTGATCAATGACAGGGGGGTGATCAGGGAGTCTATATGGCGTGATCACCCCCCTGTCATTGATCACCCCCCTGTAAGGCTCCATTCAGACGTCCGTATGTGTTTTGCGGATCCGATCCATGGATGCGTGGATCCGTAAAACACATACGGGCGTCTGAATGGAGCCTTACAGGGGGGTGATCAATGACAGGGGGGGGATAAATGACAGGGAAGTGATCAGGGAGTCTATATGGGCTGATAACCCCCCTGTCACTGATCACCCCCCTGTAAGGCTCCATTCAGACGTCCGTATGTGTTTTGCGGATCCGATCCATGGATGCGTGGATCCGTAAAACACATACGGGCGTCTGAATGGAGCCTTACAGGGTGGTGATCAATGACAGGGGGGTGATCAATGACAGGGAAGTGATCAGGGAGTCTATATGGGATGATCACCCCCCTGTAAGGCTCCATTCAGACGTCCGTATGAGTTTTGCGGATCCGATCCATAGATGCGTGGATCCGTAAAACACATACGGACGTCTGAATGGAGCCTTACAGGGGGGTGATCATCCCATATAGACTCCCTGATCACCCCCCTGTAAGGCTCCATTCAGACGTCCGTATGTGTTTTGCGGATCCGATCCATGGATGCGTAGATCCGTAAAACACATACGGGCGTCTGAATGGAGCCTTACAAGGGGGTGATCAATGACAGGGAAGTGATCAGGGAGTCTATATGGGCTGATCCCCCCCCTGTCACTGATCACCCCCCTGTAAGGCTCCATTCAGACGTCCGTATGTGTTTTGCGGATCCGATCCATAGATGCGTGGATCCGTAAAACACATACGGACGTCTGAATGGAGCCTTACAGGGGGGTGATCATCCCATATAGACTCCCTGATCACCCCCCTGTAAGGCTCCATTCAGACGTCCGTATGTGTTTTGCGGATCCGATCCATGGATGCGTGGATCCGTAAAACACATACGGGCGTCTGAATGGAGCCTTACAGGGGGGTGATCAATGACAGGGGGGTGATCAATGACAGGGGGTGATCAGAGAGTGTATATGGGGTGATCACCCCCCTGTCATTGATCACCCCCCTGTAAGTCTCCATTCAGACGTCCGTATGTGTTTTGCGGATCCGATCCATGGATGTGTGGATCCGTAAAACACATACGGACATCTGAATGGATCCTTACAGGGGGGTGATCAATGACAAGGGGGTGATCAATAACAGGGGGTGATCAGGGAGTCTATATGGGGTGATCAGGGGTTCATAAGGGGTTAATAAGTGACAGGGGGGTGTAGTGTAGTGGTGTTTGGTGCTACTTTACAGAGCTACCTGTGTCCTCTGGTGGTCGATCCACACAAAAGGGACCACCAGAGGACCAGGTAGCAGGTATATTAGACGCTGTTATCAAAACAGCGTCTAATATACCTGTTTGGGGTTAAAAAAATCACTGTCACGAGGGTATCGAGAACCACGCCTGACTCCGTTATACCCGGGGTCAGGAAGTCGCAGCGGTTGGCTGCACGCTCTATTTAAGATAGGGCTGTTTTCCTTATGGTAGCTTTCTGGGTTTGCTTTGCAAACCCTTTTGGCTCACTCAGGGATCCGTAGCTCCTTCTCCTCAGCTGTTCCTTGTCCAGCACTCCCAAACCTCCTTATATTCCTCTCTCACACTTCTCTGGTTGCCAGAGATAGAGCTTCCTGCCTGGACATCTATCCTGACCCACTGGAGCTGTGTTGCTGCGTTCTCTGACTGTTGATTCAGAGCGCTACCCTCCGGATCCCTGTTGGACCTTTGTGGACTGCTGTGGTCGCCCACCTTGGTGTATGTGTTTGTCTGTATTTGTCTGTCCTCTCCCTGGTGTTTCCCTCTTAGTGCAGTGGTGCGGACTAGCGATCCCACCGGCCCGTTCACTATCTAGGGCTCATTTCAGGGAAAGCCAGGGTTTAGGCACGTGATCGCCGCACGGGTGAGGAACCCGTCTAGGGACGTCAGGGCAGTCAGGTGTCAGCCGCAAGGTGAGTTAGGGGTCACCACCTTTCCCTCTCCCTTGGGCAGGGCTTTCCCTGTTTTCCTCCCTGTGCATGACACCGGTCATTACAATCACATCTCCAGCCTGCCAGCGAACGATCGCCGCTGGCAGGCTGAAGATCCACTCGCTTACCTTCCGATCCTGTGAACGTGCGCGCTTGTGTGCGCGTGTTCACAGGAAATCTCGGCTCACGCGAGATGACGCCAATCGGCGTTAGTGTAGCCTGGGAGAGCCGTCGCAATGACGCCTTTCGGCGTTAGCGTGGCGGCAGGTGGTTAAACAGGTCCGGGATCAGAGGAAGCGGATAAGGGTCACGAATTGTGATACTGTTCAGCTCCCTGAAATCCAGACATGGTCTTAAAGAACCATCTTTTTTCTTAACAAAGAAAAAACCGGCGGCAACAGGTGACTTTGAGGGTCGTATGTGTCCCTTTCTCAGACTCTCAGAGATATAACGAGATTTAGGCAGCTTGGCGCCTGGGGTAAGATTAATAGGGCAATCGTACTCCCTGTGAGGGGGCAAGTCCTGAACACCACTCTCAGAATACACATCCGAAAATTCAGAGAGAAAAGATGGCACAGTCTTAGTAGAAACCTCAGAAACAGATGTCGTGAGGCAATTCTCTCTGCAAAAGTCACTCCAACCATTTATTTGCCTCGCTTGCCAATCAATGGTGGGGTTATGTTTAGTGAGCCAGGGTAGCCCCAACACTAGAGGAGTAGGTAATCCGCTAAGGACGAAACATGACACATCCTCAACATGAGCATCACTCACAATTAAACGGATATACTATGCCCTTTAACGATTTCTGAGAAAGTGGAACAGAATCAATAGCAAAAACAGGTATATCCTTTCCCAAAATGCATACCTGGAAACCATGAGTTATAGCAAATTGATTATCAATGAGATTGACAGCTGCTCCACTATCTACAAAAATCTCACAAAAAATGTTCTTGCTCTCTAGCGCCACCCGGGCAGGTAGGACAAAACGGGAACTACAAGCAAACGGAAAACCTTCAATTTCCGCATCAACCTTGCCAATAGTAACAGATGGAATGTTTTTAGAGGATTTTTTTCTTTTTGTTTCTTTATTACTCTCAAAAAACTGCCTGAATCTCTTAGAGGGACAAACATTTGCCAAATGATTTATACCTCCACAACAGAAACAAACCTTCCTATGAGAGCTGAATCTTCTATTGTCAGAGGCAAGCAAACCCAGCTGCATGGGCTCCTGCTCAGAAGGGATTGAGAGCGACTGAGACCCCTGTGCACTGAATGAGACCGCCGCACTGTCCTTGGACTGAGTATGACAGGAAGGAGTGATCTCTCCTCTCTCTCTAAGACACCTGTCAATACGAACGGCCCGAGACATGGCAGTGTCCAAGGAGGTAGGTCTCTCATGAAAGGCAAATGCATCTTTCAATCCCTCTGAAAGACCATGGCAAAATTTAGTGCAGCATCATTCCAACCAGTATCAGCTGCCCATCTCTGAAATTCTGAACAGTATATCTCTGCGGACTGTTTACCCTGGCATAAAATACGTAGTCTAGACTCAGCCAGAGCAATACGATCCGGATCATCATATATCTGACCCAGGGCTAAAAAAAAATCATCCACTGAACAGAGGGCCCCCACCGGCAGCGAAAAGGCCTAGGACTGAGCGTTATCCCTGAGCAGCGAGATGATGATCCCCACCCTCCGCTCCTCATCACCAGAGGAATGGGGAAGTAGGCGAAAATGGAGTTTGCAAGCCTCTCTAAAACTAACAAAATTCTCACTACCCCCGGAGAACGTATCCGGAAGCGAGATTTTAGGCTCAGAACAAATTCCATGAACGCAAGCAGAAACGGTCACCTCAAACTGAGAGACAGTTTTCCGGAGATCTGCTACCTCCAATGAAAGGCCCTGCATGCGGTCAATCAAGGTTGAAACCGGATTCATGCTTAAGACGGTTTTGGCGGTTTATAATGTCACGGAAGGTGTACAGAAAACTAGAAGACACAAAATGAAGATCCGACTGACTGGATCCAAAACTAAGGAACCAAAGGGTAAGCCCTGCAACAGACCTGGCTCTCTCCCTAACTGCTCAGCCTATGCAAAAATCTCAATGGTAGATGATCGCATATCCTTGTTCCTCGACTGTATAACACCTGAACACCCTATAATAGTGAGGGGACACAACCACCGGCTCCCTACACTTGATACAGAGGGAGTCAGGGTCACCTGGGATCCAGCAAACAGGAAAACACAAATGAATGAACAAAACTTATCTGTAGAAGACTCAGTAGTAGCATCCAGCATGCACACACTTCAGGAAGTTGTATAAACCGCAAAGTGATGCAGTATGGGAAGGGATTTAAAGGGATGCAATCAGTGCAACTACATGACAGCTGAGAGAGGCTAACGAGATGAGAAAACGAAAGCAAAACAAAAGGAACCTCAAGCAGGAGGTTCTGAAGAACGTCTGACAGAGCTTCTCAGATGTCTGGTGGTGACAATTTCATATTCTTGGTTCTTCAAAGTTACCACCTTTTGCTTTGATTACTGCTTTGCACACTCTTGGCATTCTCTTGATGAGCTTCAAGAGGTAGTCACCTGAAATGGTCTGCCAACAGTCTTGAAGGAGTTCCCAGAGATGCTTAGCACTTGTTGGCCCTTTTGCCTTCACTCTGCGGTCCAGCTCACCCCAAACCATCTCGATTGGGTTCAGGTCCGGTGACTGTGGAGGCCAGGTCATCTGGCGCAGCACCCCATCACTCTCCTTCATGGTCAAATAGCCCTTACACAGCCTGGAGGTGTGTTTGGGGTCATGGTCCTGTTGAAAAATAAATTATGGTCCAACTAAACGCAAACCGGATGGAATAGCATGCCGCTGCAAGATGCTGTGGTAGCCACGCTGGTTCAGTATGCCTTCAATTTTGAATAAATCCCCAACAGTGTCACCAGCAAAGCACCCCCACACCATCACACCTCCTCACACCTTCACGGTGGGAACCAGGCATGTAGAGTCCATCTGTTCACCTTTTCTGCGTCGCACAAAGACACGGTGGTTGGAACCAAAGATCTCAAATTTGGACTCATCAGACCAAAGCACAGATTTCCACTGGTCTAATGTCCATTCCTTGTGTTCTTTAGCCCAAACAAGTCTCTTCTGCTTGTTGCCTGTCCTTAGCAGTGGTTTCCTAGCAGATATTCTACCATGAAGGCCTGATTCACACAGTCTCCTCTTAACAGTTGTTCTAGAGATGTGTCTGCTGCTAGAACTCTGTGTGGCATTGACCTGGTCTCTAATCTGAGCTGCTGTTAACCTGCGATTTCTGAGGCTGGTGACTCGGATGAACTTATCCTCCGCAGCAGAGGTGACTCTTGGTCTTCCTTTCCTGGGGCGGTCCGCATGTGAGCCAGTTTCTTTGTAGCGCTTGATGGTTTTTGTGACTGCACTTGGGGACACTTTCAAAGTTTTCCCAATTTTTCGGACTGACTGACCTTCATTTCTTAAAGTAATGATGGCCACTCGTTTTTCTTTACTTAGCTGCTTTTTTCTTGCCATAATACAAATTCTAACAGTCTATTCAGTAGGACTATCAGCTGTGTATCCACGTGACTTCTCCACAACGCAACTGATGGTCCCAACCCCATTTATAAAACAAGAAATCCCACTTATTAAACCTGACAGGGCACACCTGTGAAGTGAAAACCATTTCATACCTCTTGAAGCTCATCAAGAGAATGCCAAGAGTGTGAAAAGCAGTAATCAAAGCAAAAGGTGGCTACTTTGAAGAACCTAGAATATGACATATTTTCAGTTGTTTTACACTTTTTTGTTATGTATATTATTCCACATGTGTTAATTCATAGTTTTAATGCCTTCAGTATGAATCTACTATTTTCATAGTCATGAAAATAAAGAAAACTCTTTGAATGAAAAGGTGTGTCCAAACTTTTGGTCTGTACTGTACATGATCGGGGAAAGCAGAAGAAGAGCAGAAGCACATTAGGATAACGCCCCCTTTGAGTCAGGTGATGGGGCCATGTGACCTAGTCATGTGATCTGCAGGTCCTGAAAGAGTTAGAGAAAAGGAAATGATAGATCACGAGGGAGAGAGGACGTCATAGTTACACGACCCCCGGCCAACGCATGCGCACTGAGTTAGTGAAGACGCCGGAAACATGAGATGGAAAATACGTGAGGTATGCCCAATGGACGGATCCTTATGCCTGTGAATGGGGTAAGAAGCAGAATATAATATTTGAACTGCATATGTGGGTGTTGAGTATTGGATATAGGATGTTTTTATGTAAAGGGGGGGCACTAAAAGTTATAGGAGGTGCTAATATGAACCAATGGTAGCACTTTGAAGACTATATATATGTACATATGCTGTATAAGACTGGGCTTGATAAAGACCAGAAGGTCGAACTGTTGTGGTGATTTTGGTGGAATATATTGAAGAAATTGGAGTGCCGCGGTTTCCTTTTATGTCCTGGTAATTAAGGGGTTCAAGGCCAGAACTCATCACTGCGGGCACCTCCACGGAAATGGAATGACTATTACAAGTCAGTGAGTAGTGCTGTTTTATCCTTAAGTTGTGAGACATGGTTATGTATTCTTTGACTGTTTATATACACCATATTTTGTGCCTAAAAATGAGAAAATCTATAACCATTTTTTTCCTCAGGATATTTTGCCATTTTATTTGGTCAAAACTCAAAAGCTAAGCTGTAGTTATTTGACTCCTTTGTTTTGCTTGTGCAGCACTTCATTTCCACCACAAGATGGCAGCAGTAGATTTTATTTACCTTATAATGTGTAAAAGGAATTACCAGTGCTTTTTCCTATTTTTATATTATTTTTTTGTAGGGGTATTTTGATACTCACGACGAGTGACAAGTGGAGAGATGTATTGGTTACACCCGTGTGAGATAAAATAGGCTGCAAATACATTGGATCTTATGTTACATTCAATTAAAAATAAATATTATCATTTATATGACAATATTATCTGCCATGGCTCTGGACAATCTAAGTGTACAAGTGTGCCTCTTTTGGATGGACAGTCCCTATTTTTGACCCAAGTCCCTCTTTTCTCCTTAAGGGCTCTTTCACACGAGCGGATGCCGTGCGTGGAATCCGCTGCGTGAAACACAGCCAAGCCCCGCTCCGGACAGCGGAGACACGGAGCAGTAACATGATAGATAACGCTCCGTGCCTCTGATCTTTTTACTACAAAATCACGGTGACAACTTTATCTCACTGTGATTTTGTAGTAAAAAGGTCACAGAGAGGCACAGAGCATCAGTGGTGTAGCGTGGGTTGTCAGCACCCGGGGCAAGCCAAGTATTGCACCCCCCACCTGTGACCACGCCCCCTTTTACAAATAATACAGTAGATGTCACCTGCAGTCCTATGTAACACCACAGATAACACAGTGATAACTCTCTGAAGATAATGTAGTAGATAGATGTGAGGCCCCAGAATTCAGAACACGCACAGTGTGACCTGAACTCTAGGGCCGGGCTGAGGCAGTGTGGGCCAAATTCTATATACCCCCTCCCCCCCAAACCAGATATTTGGATGGACATAACATACATTGCTATGAAATATACAGGAGAATACAGCACTATACCTGTTACATCCAGTGACATCTCCTGTGATGTAGACTTTCTTCATTCGGAGATAGGACCGTCATGATAACTGCTTTCAGCCGTGTCTCATCCCTGTAGAGTTTCACAGAATGTTTTTTAGATTTCTCACTTTACTATCATCCTAGATAAACAGACCTTCCCTCCCCCGTAATGCCCATAACTATATGCCCTCTGTATAAATATAATATATACTGGCCCCTCTGTATTATAATAATAATAATTATTATTATTATTATTAATAATAATATTATAATGGCCCCCTCTGTAGTATTATAGTAATAATTATGCCCCCCTTCAGCCCCTCCAGCATACAGTCCCATGTAAGATACAATCTTCCCCCTGCCTTCAGCCCCTCCAGCATACAAAAATAATAGAATTGCCCCTACAGTGCCTCCCCAATAGCAACACCACCAAATAGTAATTTCCACCACACTGCCCCCACATAGTAATCCCCCCATACTAATTTGCCCCACACAGTAATTTCCCCCAAACTGCCCCATATAGTAGTTTGCCCCCACACAGTAATTTCCCCTACATAGTAATTTGCCCCACACTGCCCCTACATAGTAATTTGCCCCACAGTGCCCCTACATAGTAATTTCCACCAGACTGCCTCCACATAGTAATTTCCACCACACTGCCCCCACATAGTAATTTCCCCCACACTGCCCCCACATAGTAATTTGCCCCCACACCCCCACATAGTAATTTGCCCCACATAGTAATTTGCCCCACATAGCAATTTCGCCACACTGTCCCCACATAGAAATTCCCCCACACTGTCCCCACATACCAATTTCCTCACACTGTCCCCACATACCAATTTCTCCACGCTGTCCCCACATACCAATTTCCCCACACTGTCCCCACATAGAAATTTCCTCACACTGTCCCCACATAGCAATTTCTCCACACTGCCCCCACACAATAGTTTTCCCCATACTGTCCCCACATAGCAATTTCCCCACACTGCCCCCACACAATAGTTTTCGCCACACTGCCCCACATAGCAATTCCCCCCACACTGCTCCCACACAATAGTTTGCCCCACACTGCCCCCACATAGTAATTTGCCCCACACTGCCCCACATAGTAATTTGCCCCCACATAGCAATTTCCCCACACTGCCCCCACACATCAATTTCCCCACACTGCCCCCACACAATAGTTTTCCCCACACTGCCCCACATAGAAATTTGCTCCACACTGCCCCCACATAGTAATTTGCCCCACACTGCCCCCACATAGTAATTTGCCCCACACTGCCCCACATAGTAATTTGCCCCCACATAGCAATTTCCCCACACTGCCCCCACACAATAGTTTTCCCCACACTGCCTCACATAGAAATTTGCTCCACACTGCCCCCACACAATAGTTTCCCCCACACTGTCCCCACATAGAAATTTCCCCCACACTGCTCCCACACAATAGTTTGCCCCACACTGCCCCCACATAGTAATTTGCCCCCACATAGTAATTTGCCCCCACACTGCCCTCACATAGTAATTTGCCCCCACACTGCCCCATATAGTAATTTTCCCCCACATAGTAGTCCCTCCCATAATAATTTGCCCCCACACTGCCCCATATAGTAATTTGCCCCACATAGTAGTCCCTCCCATAATAATTTGCCCCCCCACTGCCCCCACATAGTAATTTGCCCCCACATAGTAGTCCCTCCCATAGTAATTTGCCCCCCCCACTGCCCCCACATAGTAATTTGCCCCACATAGTAGTCCCTCCCATAATAATTTGGCCCCACACAGCCCCCATATTCCCCTCCCCCCGATGTACTCGATGTCCTCGATGTCTCTTCACTAATTTGTCCTCCTGTGTGTGTGTCCCACATGTCCCCCCAAAGTAGGCACATGAAATAAAAAAATAATAAAATGAAAAAAATTAAAAGCTAAATACTCACCTATGTCCAGGGCCAGGCGCTTGCTCGCAGAGGAAGGCAGGATAAGGCAGGCGTGCACACGTCACAGTGCTGTGTCCCGTCACAGGTGCGCAATGACGTCGTCACGCCCGCCTGTGCCGGGATTTCACTACCGCATAGGCCTCAGGCCTACTAGGCCTGAAGCCTATGGCGGTGATCGGTGATGGGACAGGGAGCTATGCGCTCCCGTGCCCCGCCACAGTATGTAGGCGTTCGGGTCGGCATTGGGCGCCCCAGCGGAACGTCCCTATTGTAATCCGCCACTGATAAGAACAGGTACTCACTATTTGAAGTCTTCTGCTCCCTCCCTGTCTGCAGAGCACCAGCCGCTGCCCTCACACATTGAGCGGATCCTTCCGCGGCTCTCTGTGAAAGCGCAGCACTTGGATGCTGCGCCTGCGCCCCTAAGCTCCTCCTCCACGCTCCAGAACCTGACCTGGCAGCTGCAGCGGCTCAGCTCGCCAGGCTCGCCTCACACAATCTCGGGCCGGCCTGCTGTAAGAGACCAACTGCCGCAGGGCGCCACTGTTGCCATGGCGCCCTGTGCGGCCGCACAGCTCGCACACCCCAAAGGCCGGCCCTGATCCCTGCGCCACATTTATTATCCTGCCTGAGCCCGTGTGATAAATCTGGGGCAAGTCTCGATGTGCAGTTCTAGACTGATTCCCCTAGAGGTCACTGTTGATCCTCTTCTCCGTACAGCATGCTATTTCATGGCCTAATTCCTGACAATGTAATGAAAAGTTCATGTGAAACTTATCCTTGTCAGAGAGGAAAGAAGATCATGCGGAAACTGATTAACTCCTGGTGTAAGATCATGTGGGCGAGAGCAGCCATTCTGATGGAGACTATGATGTACGAGGGCCACACAGCCTCCATTCTGCTACACATCATGTGAGCGGTCACATGCAGGAGGCCGATATAAAGGATTGTTATGTCTGAATTGTGAAATGAGCACGACACAAACATCAACCTGTTTTCCCTATTATATGACATGACTAATATTCCTGTGTTGACATAAGAGTCGGTTTCGCAGTACCGCCACACTGCAGCTGTCATATCTATGGAAGGATAATACACTGATTGTTTACCTGCATTCATAAAGACCAGACAGGAGTTCATTTTCATATGGGTAACGTCAATGGGCAAACGCAGAAATTCTCCAAGAAGAACATTAGCTATAATTCATAGGGCCCCATAGCAAAATAAATAAATGAATAAAAATAATAATAATTAAAACCGCAGCGTAAAGGTATGTATAATAGCTCAATAATATAAAAAAATCCACATTAAAGCCGCCATATTGTTATTGTTCTTGTGCTGCAAGCCCTGGAAGGAATGGAGCGGAGGGAGGATGGGAGTGGTAGTGTCTCTGCCTGCAACAATTTACAGTGCCAATCCTCACACTAATGCTCCCTAGGGCCGGGCAGTGACAGGAGGGCGCATCCTTTCTTCCCTCAGGACACACCCTGATTGTTGGGTCTCCTGCCTGATGATAGTTGGGGTGCCCTTGGTGTTATGAGTGTTGTGCGGGTGCAAGGCAAGAGATGTAGGTGCTGTGGCCAGCGTATGGCGCTGGAGTCAGTAACCAGGATAGTGGTAGAAAGTACTTAGTGGGAGTTGTAGTTCCAAACAATTCACAGTGCAAATCTTCCCAAATAGTGTTGTATGGATATAAGAAAAGAAGGGGTTTGTAGTACTCCTTCCCTCTATCTTTCCAAAGTCTCTGTCTGCAAAATCTAAGTCTGGCTCAGTGGTTAGCACTGGGGCCTTGCAGCGCTGGGGTCCTAGGTTCAAGTCCGACCAAGGACAACATCTGCATGGAGTTTGCATGTTCTTCCCATGTTTGGGTGGGTTTCCTATGGGTATTCTGGTTCCCACACCACAAAAACATACTGATAGGGAACTTAGATTGGGAGCCCCATTGGGGACAGCGGAATATAGTAGCACTATATAAGTGCATAAAATAAATAAATAAATGTTCTTGCAAAGTTGTCTGTAATTCCCAGGCTGAGGGGTCCAGGATTAAGATACACCTGGCCAGGTGGGTATATTAGCAATGTTCCTCTCACTGCAGTAAAGTCTCTGTCAGCCTTATGCCTCATTCACATGTCAGTGTTCGGTCAGTGATTTTGAGCCAAATCCAGGAGTGGCTCTAAACACAGAACAGGAGCAGATCTTTCCCTTATACCTTATGTCTGTGGAGGCTCCTGTCCTGAGTTTGGCTCACAGTCACTGATGGAAATCACTGACCAAACACTGACGTGTGAATGAGGCTTTGAACAGAAATACCTTACCGACTGACTCCACCGTGATTTTACAGCGGTGCAGTCTAAGCGAAGCTCAGATTTCTTATAACAGCTCCTGCTCTAATGACTCAGATTAGCAAAAGCGACAATCCCAACTCTTTAACATTTTAGATGCTTGCAGCATGTAAGTGGTTTCAGAGCGAGGGGGCTACCACTATCACCCATTAGCACCGCCATAAATTAGATTGCGAGTGTAACACCTGTAAGTAGGGACAGACACGGACAGCGAGCCTTAACCTAGAACTCAGCCCGCTTTCCCTACCTACTTGCATTGCAAGCCCTAGGTAGCAAGATCGCAACAGGACGACAGTCCCTACACAACTAAGATGCAGAGACAGACAAACACCTAGAGACCAACGACACAAAGACAGCGTAGTACATAAATGGGTCAGAACCAGGAGGACAACGCAGTATAAAAACAAGAGAGACAGAGAGTGGTCAAAAGATGAGCAGAGGTCAGAAACACGAGCAATACAAATCAGCACAGGAACAAGAACCAGGAACCTAGCTAGTGAGCCCAAACAAGGGGTTTAAATAGAGCACCGAGTCCCTGGATCAGCACCTGATAGGCGCTCCATTAGTCAGAAACACTAGCACACAGGAATAGAGCAGCTGAGCAATCAATCCACTGTGCATGGACGTGCCGAGGTTGAGGATCGCTCTGCTGGAGCTCGGACAGGTAAGTTTATGACATGGTGCCAATGTCTTAACTACACCACTAATAAGTGGTGAAAGTAAGTATTAAAGTTTTGTTAAAAAACTCAAAAACACACATACATCTTTTTCCATTTAAAAATTATTTTCAATGAAAGAAAAACCACTTTCCACACATTTTATATTGCTGCATATTACTACAGCTATACAAATATAAAAATACAAAGTCAAGTAACATCTAAAGCTACTTTCACATCTGCGTTTTCTTTTCCAATATTGAGATCTGTGATAGGGAAAATGCTTCCGTTTTGTCCCCATTCATTGTGAATGAGGACAAAACTGAAGTGAATGGAACCGAGTCACCAGAATGCATTCCATTCTGTTGTGTCCCCATGATGCACAGAAAAGCGCAGCAAGAAACGTTTTTGAGTGTGTCATTGGATAGAGAGCAAGATGGATCCAGCATGAAACACAATGTAAGTCAATGGTGCCTTGTGTCTGTCTTGGTCATTTTAGACTTAATACAACCGGATCCGTTCATAACGGATGCAGCCAGTTGTATTATCCTAAAAGAAGCGTTTTTGATGATCCATGACGGATCCAGCAAAAATGCAGATGTGAAAGTAGCCTAACATGGTATCTGTGTAAAAATTCTGCATGAAAGTCTGCCGCTCAATAACATAACAAAGCATGTGGTTTTCTACCTTTTGTAGGCAACTCATGTCTTCAAAAAGAGGTGCAGAAAACATTTGCAGGCTGGAGGTAAACTCTTGTGAGGATCAGGGGTGGCATACAAAAAGGTACGAAACCACATGTTTTATTATAATATTGAGTAACAGATTTTCATTCTGAATTTGAATATTCCGTGCCTTGAAAAAGTATTCATACCTCTTGAACTTTTCCAAATTTTTTCACTTTACACCCACAAACTTAAATATATTTTATTGGGGGTTTATGTTATAGACCATAGTATCTGTGAAGTGAAAAGAAAATTATACATGGTTTTCAAGATTTTTAATAAATAAAAATCTGAAAAGTGTGGCGTGCATTTATTTGTATTCAGCCCCCTGTACTGATGCCCCTAAATAAAATCCAGTGTGACCAATTGCCTTCAGAAGTCACCTAATTAGTAAATAGATTCCACCTGTGTGGAATGTATTCTGTGAAGGCCTCAGAGGTTTGTTAGAGAAGATTAGTGATGAAACAGCATCATGAAAACCAAGGAACACACCAGACAGGTCAAGGATGAAGTTCTGGAGAGAATGTAAGGCACAACTGCAAACTTACCAAGACACCGCCATCCACCTATACTGACAGCCCAGGCGATGAAAGCATTAGTTAGCAGCCAAGAGGCCCATGTTCACTCTGGAGGAGCTGCAGAGATCCACTGCTCAGGTGGGAGAATCTGTCCACCGGACAACTATTAGTCGTGTGCTCCACAAATATGGCCTTTATAGAAAAGTGCAATTTTTTAAATCAAGCCATAAGAAGTCCCGTTTGCAGTTTGCCAGAAGCCATGTAGGGGACACAGGAACATGTGGGAAAAGGTGCTCTGGTCAGACGAGACCAAAATTGAACTTTTTGGCCTTAATGTGTGTGTCGGAAAATTAACACTACACATCACACTGAACACATCATCCCTACCATGAAACATGGTGGTGGCAGCATCATGATTTGGGGATGATTTTCCTCAGCGGGAACAGGGAAGCTGGTCAGAGTTGATGGGAAGATGGATGGAGCTAAATACAAGGCAATCCTGGAGAAAAACCTGTTAGAGGCTGCAAAGGACTTGCAATTGGGTGGCAGAGGTTCACCTTCCAGTAGGATAACGACCCAAAACATACAGACAGAGCTACAATGGAATGGTTTACATCAAAGCATATATTTATGGGTTAGAATGGCCCAGTCAAAGTCCAGACCTAAATTCCATTGAGAATCTGTGGCAAGACTTGAAAATTGCTGTTCACAGACGTTCTCCATAAAATCTGACTGAGCTTAAGCTATTCTGCAAAGAAAAATGGGCAACAATTTCAGCCTCTAGATGTGCAAAGCTGGTGGAGACATACTCCAAAAGACTTGCAGCTTGTGCAAGTCACACTTTCCAGATTTTTATTTATTAAACATTTTGAAAACCTTGTATCATTTTCTTTTCACTTCACACATACTATGCTACTTTGTGTTGGTCTGTCACATAAAATCCCAATAAAATACATTTAAAGGGTTTTTTCAGGCTTCTAACATTGATGGCCTACCCTCAGGATAGGTCATCAATATCCAATCAATATCGGATCAGATTGGCGGGGGGTCTGACACATAGCACCCCCATCTGCCTAATTAGTTATTTCCTGCAGCTGCCAGCGCTAGAACTAGCCCTTTGAACAGAGCTGGAAGCACAGTTCCACTCAAAGTGTAGTGGCTGAGATTGGTTCTCAGCTGGGTTGCCAACCCTTCAGAAATTTCTGGACAGCCCATAAAAGTAGGTGACTTTTTTTCTGCGTCCGTGAAAAAAATAAAATAGAGGTGTTTGTGATTTTTTTTGAGGTGGTACTTGAATAGATTATTTTGATGGTAATTATCATCATTTTACAACTCACAGTAAATGCTGGTAATGGGTTCTTATGTTAATATTGAGCTATAGACATGTATTACATATAATCTTTAACATTTATTATGGTTTTTCAATTTGTCTGTAAAAAATGTTGGCTGTCCGCGATTTTGGGATAAGTTGTCCAGAAAAAAGAAAAAGTTGGGTTGGCAACCCTGGTGCTCACACGGGACATCACTGGCTGAGCGGCCTGAGACTGGATGATCAGTGCAGGGAAGGGGGGGGGGGGGGCATAACAACGTGCTGATTAGTGGAGAAAGAGGCAGTTTTCTCTAAACAAGGTTTCTTATCTTCGCTTGTACTACTGACGTATGAAAAGTTTGATTCAACAGCGCCCGTTTAATATTTAATGTGCATAGGCAAATTAACATCTATCAATCAAAAGGCAACTGTCAGGAAAGGGTTAATAAGCTGCTAGAGTAAAGGTTAATGGTTGGACTCTGGATTGTTTTGGATCTGTTCATAGCAACATCAAACCTACTAAGTGGTGATTGAGAGCAAACACTTAGGTGCGGAAGCCTGGGTCAGCACCCTTGGGTGACAGGCTACCTGGGTGTACATGGGCATGTAAATACCACACAGATCTCACATGAAAATACACTTTTCCCATAACTATATGACATTATGACTAATACAATAGAACAAATGCTCCACTCTCCAGGTTGTGTCCGATGAATAAAACATGTCAGACGCATTCACCCGACCTGTCTATTCTCTATTGTTACAGACTGCATTTATCAGATTAGAACAGTCACTACTTGTCTAGCACTGGGATAAACAGCAGACTGTCAGGTGATGGTTTTGGCTATAGTCTTTACACTTCGGCCTAAGGGGTAAGGCAACATGACTGCTTTTTGACCCTGCTGGCTGCTATGTGACTCATCGAGCCGAATCTTCATTTGAGAGTAAAATTCAAACCTGAAACAATGGCGGGTTTTCCTCAAAGTTTAGCAACATCATGTGGTTGTGCTTCTTGTTACATAGTTCTAGCTTGTAGATACCCGTGGATGTGGCCCTTCCAATAATTAAAGGGACACTGTCATCAGAAAGGAGTGTTTTTTTTAAAACTTTTTTTTAAGTATTTTTGGCAGTTTTTTATTTTTATTTTAGCAGCATCATGTTTTCATTTCGGCAGTACCACGCCATTGAAAGTTTAATACAAAATAGTGTCCTTCTGTATCAGTCAGCAAAGAGAGATACAACTCCTATATAGATAAAGATCAAAATGTCAGTTTACTGCTGTTGTGAGGGGAAGATGTTATCTGTAATATATAATGGTAGATTAGTAGAACTGGGATCAGCTCTACTGATCTCTTGATAGGCCTAGATAAAGATATCCACAGTAGAACATTACACGTATAATTGTAATGTGTTATACTTTCAAGAAGTTTTCTCACTTCAGCAAATAGCATTATGTAGAGAAAGTTAATACAAGGCACTTACTAATGTATTGTGATTGTCCATATTGCCTCCTTTGCTGGGTGGATTCATTTTTGCATCACATTATACACTGCTGTATCCAGGGGTTATGAGCACCCTGCAATCTAGCAGTCATCGACGTGCCTGCACACTATAGGTCAAAGCTCCGGGATGGTGGCAGTACTCATAGACATGCATGTGCAGCAGTTCCTGTCCCGGCCCCCTCATATCTGCGCTGCAGGGTGGTTGTAACTCCTGGATACGAGCAGTGGATAATGTGATGGAAAAATGAATAAAGCCAGCCAAGGAGGCAATATGGATAATAACAATACATTAGTAATTGCCTTGTATTAACTTTTGTCTACATGATTAATGCCATTTGCTGAAGTGAGACAACCCCTTTAAGTCAGTCCCCACAGGGGCGCTCTTTGTAGTCGCATTGAATGGTCTAAGAAAGTCAAGCAAGGCTGTTTGCCAAGATATGAAGCCAAATAAAGAGGAAGTTAATATTCACATCTAGGCTGCTAATATGTGATTAAAAAATGATGGTAGAGTCCGTTTATGAGAAAATCCTCATCTCTCTACCTACTGTATCCATCCTCCCTATGTAATCCTATCCATCCTATCCCATCCCTCGCCATATATCCCTATCCATCCAAAATAAGCTTTCCTCCAGAATAAGGCCTTGTCCACATTTCCGTTTTTCAATGACATGTGCTGTCTGCATTTTCCACGGACAGCACACGTACCCATTGATTTAAATGCGTCAGTTCACATTTCACTTTTTTTTTTTACTGACAATGGGTCTGTAAAAAAATCATGGAGACATGCACTACTTTGATCCGTGATGCGGACCAAGCACGCCCATAGTCTATGGGTCCGTATCCCTGGTGCACACGTTTTTTACTGAAGACTGATAGGAGATTCTTTGGAAATTGATTTTCAGCTAAACAATGTCAGTGAATTACGGATGACACCTGGATGGTAAAAACGGACACATGGACCAACCACGGACATCTTCATGGATGAAACACGTACATTTTTTATTTTACGGGCGTTTTCACTGACACGAAAATGTGGACGAGGCCTGAAGGACGCTATCTCTGTAAAGCCACCTGTCGATAGCTACCCTATATGCCAATGTCTGACCCATTAAACAGCTTTGGAACGTAAAAGCCAAGCCAGAGGACGAGACACCCAAAGGACTGGGTAAACGTCCTAGTCATGTTTCAAGCCTCTTTGACTTACAGGGTAAGGTGGCTTTAGAAAAAGCAGTTTTCTTCCATCTGGAAGAAAGATCATTTGCATTTCGTTTCTCAGGGAGCATTGCCTGACTCCCAAGTCAGTTGACGTTCTTCAAAAAGAGAAGCAGTACCCCTAGCAGCCCTAAAAACAAAGCTTCTATGGAAAAGCCCAGTCTGATATATGGCATGCAGTGAGCAAACTCTGTGTATACGGGATCTGACACATGGCAGCTGTATTCATGTTCTCCGAATAACCCCCCAAAAAAAACATTTAGATGTTGGAAAAAATCTGAAAAAGGAACATTGTTTGCAACTGTTGATGTAAATCAGCTGAATTACCCTAACACTAGCTCATCCCCGTGTGAAGTAAATCCAGGCCACGGCATAACCATGTCTTCTGAAAAGAGGACGTTGTGATCTAGCGAGGTCTGAACAAGCCAGTCCATTATGTAATGCGGTCATAGCCTGTAAGCAAATCTGAATGTAAGCAGTGACATCAGACAAACAATGACTGTGTAGACTGTTGGGCTCGACACTGTCTCTGGTGATAATGTTACTTGTCCACATCTAAGTTTTAAGGGACAATAAATAAAACTCAAACTCTGAGCAAATAATATTGTATGTGTATAGCAGCGGATTAGGAGATTGTTTCAAACAGCAATTGAACCTGATGAGTTTGCAAAAAAAGTACAAGATATTGTCCACAGGGCGTGTTCCAGGCTTCTGTCCAGAGGGAAGGATTGACTAGTAATTCTTCTATAATAAAAGAGACATCTACCCAGATAATGAGAGTGCTGGCAGATGTACTACACGGCAGCATTCCCACCGGAAAGATGTCCTGTTTGTGCTTGTGCATTTATAGGGACTTTAAAGAGTATATATCAGTCTGTAAAATACACGCACATGTCGGCTGAACGATTCCACAATCTGGCTGGAATACATGTGTTGCACATGGGAGAGGAGAAAAAGCAACTTATCACCCCAAGAATAAAAGGACTGGCCATGTAGAGAACCAGCATGCCTGCCTCATCTCTGGAGGCTCCCGTACACTGTAGATGGTCAGAAGATATTGCCAAAATTGGCACGTCGGCCAACATAAATGAAATGTGTATAGCCAGCTTAATGCTCTCGGTTTTAGTAATACTTATATAAAAGAATAATCTGATTACATAATTCACCCGCAGGACACCCTTTCCTACAAGCTCAGTGTCTGTATAGCAGCAAGGGGCCCATCGGTGTATCCGGTGATTGAGTCACCCAGTATCCAAGTTGTACCTAGATCTTGCTAAAGACTCATATGTAGTTTGTGTAAGGCAGGCATCCTCAAACTGCGGCCCTCCAGCTGTTGCAAAACTACAACTCCCAGCATGCCCGAACAGCCTACAGGTATCAGCGTACAGCAGGGCATTGTGGGAGTTGTAGTTTTACAACAGCTGGAGGGCCGCAGTTTGAGGATGCCTGGTGTAAGGTATACCCAATCAGACCTTATGCACAAGACCGAATGCATTTTGTTGCATCCGTTTTTTTTTTTTTGCAGATCCATTGACTTCAATGCATCTGTAGACCGCATACTGCGACCAAGAACAGGTCATGTTCTATGTTTTGCAGAACCCACATAGGGAACCCGGGACCCCGCTGATCAGCACAGGCGCTCGCAGTAGCCCGGCGTCCATGTGATGTCGCGTTCATCATTCACGTGGCATAGGCGCATCTCAGCCCCATTAAAGTGATTAGGACTGAGGTGCGATACCGAGCACAGCCACTATCAAATGGCGCTGGTGCTGTGCTTGGTGAGCTGAGAGAAGGCCACGGCACTACTGCGGGTGGCGGTGCCCTCTCAAACAGCTATTGCCAGGAGTACTGGGTGTCAGACTCCCACCGATCAGATACTGATGACCTCTCTAGAGAATAGGCCATAAGTTTTAAAGTCTCAGAAAACCCTTTTAACCTATACCTGTAGAAGATATGGGGAAATGTCTTCAACATTATAAAACTTGTGTGCAACCATTGAAAACAACAATGGATGGAGAGCAATCATAGAAAATACAGACAATATATACCAGCAGCTCCTGCTTTAATCTCGCCCTCTCCTCCGAACATTTTCTGTCTCACTTTACAAACAAAGCTTAGAAAAAGCTTGAGAATTTGTCTCTAGGTCATAAAATATAAAAACATGGCTGCTTTCTGTCGGATAGAGCGGCACCACCCTTGCCGTTCAGTCTTATAGAACTGAATGAGTCTGCCCTGCAATACCGCACACAACCAGTGAACAGGCGTGGCACTGTTTTTATAAGCAGCACCGATGCATTTCTAATCTTGGACCTCGCCTCCATTGACTAGGCCCCCCTCCCAACCAACTGAAGCCAAGAACAATCACAGTGGGCCCCAAAGACCCAGTACAAGTAAATCCATTTGGAGCTGCCTTTGAAGCCAGTCACGTACCAGTAGGGTTTATTTCTATGAATCAAAACCTATTAGACCTTATTGATAATATACGAGTTGGACCTCAAGAATAATTTCCTATGGTGGGCCCAAGGAACCCCAGACTGACACTGTGTCCTTCTGTAGATCATCACTGACCTCAGTGGTGGTAGGTAGCACCCTTAGGCCTCTTTCACATGTCTGTGGTGACATCCGTGACATAACAGTCATTGGTTCATCTGTAAAGATCTCCATACAGAATCAGTGTTTGGTCCGTGTGTCTGTTTTTTGTCCTCTGTGTGTCCAAAACCACAGATGTATGAATGCACAGGGGTATGGAGACCACTGACAGCCCACATCCATAATTCACTGATGTGTAAAAGTGGCTTAAGGGCTCATGTACATGTAACGCCCCAGAGGTGCATTACCCCTTCTTCACCCTGCCATTATCTCCTATGGTTAGCCTAATGTCATTCTATGTATTTATTTCCAGGTCCTGTACAATGTGCATTCATAATCTTGTTATGTAACTGTTTAAGTGTAATATGCCTGGTTCACCAGCAGGTGGCAGAAAACACGTCAGAGCTATTTCACAGAGAATGGAGCTTTTCCTTCCATTCTAACGCCCCCTCTGTGGTGTGGTGGGCGTGTCCCACTTGCTGCAGGGAGGGTGGAGTTCAGTTTCTAGTGAGTTTGAGATTACCCCCTGCCAAGGGAGATTGTGCAGCAGGTGCACATCCTTCTTGGATGTGCCTTGCTAAGCCAGCTAGAGCACCTTCAGCTCTGCTGGATGCAGAGGCCACATTTTGAAGCCTTTAAAAAGTTTTCCCTGGACAAGGCTAGAGACGGACCAGACTACAAAGTTAGGTTGCAGCATACAGCAGAGGCCAAGTTGTACAGCTAGCCTGTCAGCACAGCAGAGTCAGAGAGCAACAGACGTAGCAGAGAGGAGTTTGCTTGCCACAGTTCATGCTAACACCTGCTGGAACCAGGATAAAGTTTGAAGACAGTTTCTGATGAATGTTTATTCAAGTAAAGCTGCTGTTCAATTATATACAAGGTCTGGACTCAAGTTATTTCTTCATCCCCTACTACAACTACCGATTTTCTGCTTTCGGAGGGCAACGCCTGTGGTCCAGCATATCCAGGAAGGAGCACAGTAACACGTGCACAAACCTTAAGGGACATTATAGGCTACCCTACACCACTCTGGCATTCCTACACCTGGGTACCATCTACCACATTACTAGAAGGGGCCCTGAGCCCTTGGTGCTTCACTGCAACTGGCATCACGACAAACATCTACGACCGCACACACGACCATATGTATTCTGCGGTCCACAAACTCCAGATCCGCAAAATAAAGATATTGGCCATGTGCACTTCCTAATAGAACTGCCTATTCTTTTCTGAAAAAAAAGAAAAAGAAAAAAGATTAGGACATGTTCTATAATTTGCGGAACAGCCGCACAGATATGGACATTTGTGTGCTGTCTGAATTTTTTGCATAGCCATACAATTAATGGGTCCATGTGCCATCCGCAAAAATTGCAGCTCTGACGTGGACAGAAAGTACGGTTGTGGATCCGCAATACACCCGGCCAGCACCCCCATAGAACTGCCTATTCTTATCCGCAATTGCGGACAATAATAGGACATGTTCTATTTTTTTCAGGAGCCGCGAACAGGAAGTTCGGGGCTGCGCTCCGGAAATGCGGATGCAGACAGCACACTGTGTGCTGTCTTTATCCATTCCTGCCCCATAGAGAATGAATGCGTCCGCACCCGTTCCGTATAATTGCGGAACGGGTGCGGACACATTCTACGGACGTGTGAATGGACCGGCAGGACCACCAGAGCGGCAGGGGATCTAGCCGGGTATGTAACAGTTATGTCAGTGCATTCTCTGCTTTATGACTGGATCCTATAGTCTTATATCTACAGTCAGGGGCGTAACTACCATAGCGGCAGACCATGCGACTGCTATGGGGCCCAGGGCAAGAGGGGGCCCAGTCTTAGTTGGGATTATCTCCTCTTGTACTTGAGGTGAAAACTTGGTCAGGACTCTACCCTCTAAAGGAACAACTTTTAGCAAATGAAGCAGTGGGAAAATGGCCCAAGGGTCATTGAAAAGGGTTTAGGCAGAAACCCTTCTGTCCTGTGTGGGAGGCCTGGTTTGATCCTTGCTATGGGGCCCTTACTTCTCTATGTAAGCCATTGTCTACAGTTATCAGAATTGACCCTGGAATGGTCAGGTTTCTGCCGTTTTGGAAGCTAAAACCAGGAGTGAATTCAAAAAGTGCAGACATCATATCTGGCCTTTATATTTTCTCTACTTTTATCATCCACTCCTGACTGGCTTCCAAAACTTAATCAGCAAACATGATCATGTGGACGTACCCTTAGGAAAAGAAGGTTAAGAAATCTGTAAAGTTCTCTGTATCTTCATCCTTTCCATGAGTCTGGCATCACAGTGATGACATTACCACCGCATCTTGTGATGTCCATGCACACACGTGGGCGATGGCAGCGTAGATCGACGGTGAGGCCCACTCCTAGGACTTTATTTTAACCCTGGTTTGGGACATTATAAACAAGGCATGAGTAATCCTGAAATGACATCACTTATGCAGCTGAAGGCCCCCTGCGGCTGTCAAGCAGATTTTATTCAGGCTTGATAGTTAACAACTTGTCCGTGCAAAGAAAGTGAGTAATACGAATACATATTGGCAGCAACAAGGTCATAGTACACCATTGCAAATAAAGAAATAAAATGCTACTCCTATAAGATATACAAGTAGTCTGACTCATATAAAAGCTATATCACCTAGCCCACCGTGATGCAAACCAAAGGTATGAGCACATCTCTTCATGTAAGGACAGGTCTCCACGTGAAGATCCATTAAAACAAAAAATTCTGATGATATACATCAAGCTCTTTGCATATTTTGCAGACTTATGCACCGTGTTCAGTAAGTAGGTCATAAAAATAATAAGGATATGCACTTATGACTATGAATAAGAATATGTCAGTCTAAATTTTCTTGTAATATTTATCTGAGGGTGGCGCCTCTTTTTGACTGAGCACATGCCCATCTGCCTGGGACTTCTGAGCAAAGTACAAATGTAGCTGGTTCCTTCACTGCCCTGATAATGTGGACTTGGATAAGTCCAAGAGAGGCGGTATATTAGTGATAGGGACCCGTCTGCGGAAGCCACCTTGATGCGTGGTAGATGGGCCCGACACAAGTTTCATCAAAATGTGAACTAAGAGCTTCCATTGATCCATTTTTAGTAATAAATAGGTATCATGATACCAATAGGTATCATGCCACTTGAATTTAGAATGATCCCCATTTCTCAGCTTTACTGCTTATATGTGCGTGCAGCCATAATTTTTTTATTAATTATGTTTGCTTTATGGATATGCACCTATGACTATTGATGTCGCCGTTTGCTCCTTTGTCTCATTCTCACAACCGAAAACGACCGCCAGAAGTACAATCCGGAAATCCCTGGTGTAGTGTGCGTCGAAGTGTGCGCAATTCCTCCAAAATAACATCACAGAGACGTTCTCAAGTAGGTTCCAATAATGTGCCTGCCTCCCAGCGGCTAGGCGTGGTTTATTTATACCAGAAGATGGGAGGCGTTCTTACAATCATGACCAATGAGGAGACAGGTTATGGTATGAAGTGATTGGCTGGCGAAGATGTGAATGATCACGCAAACTTATGTTCGCGCGTTCACAAACATATTCGCGCCCTTTCCGTTGCCGCGCTTATCCTCGTGGATGAAGAAACCCCTGCTCGACGGTCCCCATCCCTCCCTCCTCAGCCGGCGCCATGACACTGGTATCCTGCAGTAATACCAGGGGTCGAGTCCAGGGGGAACGCGTAGGAACGGCGTTCCTGCACTTTTTTCATGGCAGGAACGCCGTTCCCTTTCATCTGTGTGCGGCGGGGCAGGCAGTGTGCGGCGGCGGCGGGGCAGGCACTGAGATGAGCGCTTCCATTGTGGAAGTGAAGCGCTCATCTCCATGGTGATCTGTTTCTGTTTATATCGCTGTCCTCAGGACAGCGATACAAACAGAAGGGTAGTGTCTAAACTCCAGACACCAAACGGACCTTCTGACGTCACACTATCACGTGACATTTCTAGGTCACGTGGGTCGGCAGCCAGCGCGCGCTTCAGAAGTTCTATTACAGCAGGAAGGTCAGGCATGGCTGCTCTGCGCACCAGCATCTTTAGCACTGACAGGGGAGAGTGTCTGCCTGAGAGGGACATGTGAAGCCTGTGGAGGGGGCTGACAATTCTGTGAGGTGTGCCATGTGGGATGGGGGGACTATGGTGTGGGATTGTATGATGGGGGGGACTATGGTGTGGGATTGTATGATGGGGGGGACTATGGTGTGGGATTGTATGATGGGGGGGACTATGGTGTGGGATTGTATGATGGGGTGGGGGACTATGGTGTGGGATTGTATGATGGGGTGGGGGACTATGGTGTGGGATTGTATGATGGGGGGGGACTATGGTGTGGGATTGTATGATGGGGGGGGACTATGGTGTGGGATTGTATGATGGGGGGGACTATGGTGTCGGATTGTATGCGGGGGGGGCGCTGCTGTGTGGGATTGTATGCGGGGGGGCGCTGCTGTGTGGGATTGTATGCGGGGGGGCGCTGCTGTGTGGGATTGTATGCGGGGGGCGCTGCTGTGTGGGATTGTATGCGGGGGGGCGCTGCTGTGTGGGATTGTATGCGGGGGGGCGCTGCTGTGTGGGATTGTATGCGGGGGGGGCGCTGCTGTGTGGGATTGTATGCGGGGGGCGCTGCTGTGTGGGATTGTATGCGGGGGGGGGGGGGGCGCTGCTGTGTGGGATTGTATGCGGGGGGGGCGCTGCTGTGTGGGATTGTATGCGGGGGGGGGCGCTGCTGTGTGGGATTGTATGGGGGGGCGCTGCTGTGTGGGATTGTATGGGGGGGCGCTGCTGTGTGGGATTGTGGGATTGTATGGGGGGGCGCTGCTGTGTGGGATTGTATGGGGGGGGCGCTGCTGTGTGGGATTGTATGGGGGGGGCGCTGCTGTGTGGGATTGTATGAGGGGGGGCGCTGCTGTGTGGGATTGTATGAGGGGGGGCGCTGCTGTGTGGGATTGTATGGGGGGGGCGCTGCTGTGTGGGATTGTATGCGGGGGGGGGGGGGGTTTGCATTGCATCTTGGGTGAGTTCCCACACTTTTTTCCCAGGACTTGACCCCTGAGTAATACCAAGCCGGGCACAAATTAGCTACAGGTCGGGACGACCAGACCATCGTGCGAAAGTCTCTGCGCAGATGCAGGTGCGGGTGAACAGCCTGCCGGATCCGTCCTGCCACTAGTGACTGTGTGCCTCCGGACTGCCGCTCCCTTCCTATTGACTATAATGGGGGCGGAGTTCCGGTGAGGCATGGCAGCCGGAATAAATGTCGGACATGTCGTAGTTTTATTCCGGCAGCCTCTTGCCGTGCACTGCTGTGCCTCGCCGGGAATTCCGCCCCCACCCCATTATAGTGAGTTGGGACGGAGCGGCAGTCTGGAGGCACACGGTCACTAGCGGCAGGACGGATCCGGCAGGCTGTTCACACGACGAAACAGCCTGCCGGAGGTCCGTGCCGCTAGTGTGAAAGTAGCCTAAAAGGATAGATTTCAGAATTGAACATTGTGCTGCAACATCTTTTCTTATGGCAAAACTGATTTGGAGCAGAGTTATGGTGACTTCACCCACAAATGATGTCAGTTCCTATGATGAAATCACACAAGTATGTGCTGCTTCCCAGAGCTAGGTATAGCTCATATAAATCTGCTGACTTGCACTACATCATCTTAACCAATTATCCTGTGACTGAACGTGTGACTAAATTGAATGCAGATACAATAAAGTAAAGACCTTGTCTGACCACGTTAAAGGCAGGAAGTAAAAGTACTAGTAAAATACTATTTGCATACACAACACATACTTGTGTTGTTTACCTGTGGTAAATTCATTTGGTTGGAAATGATTTGGAAAGACACAGTCCTGACAATGCATATCAGAACAAAAACCAAGCCATGAGGAGGAAACAACTGCCTGTAGAGCTCACAGACAGGATCATGTAGAGGCACAGATCTAGAGAAAGAAAATTCTATATTGCAAAATGTTAACAGGCACTCAATCACCTGGAACTGTGTTAAGAATTTGAATATTATATCAAAACAATTAGATATAACAATTAAAAATAAGAAGTATATGAAATATACAAAAATATATACAAAGTAAAAATGTGAAGAAAAAAATTTAAATTTAAAATACAATCAAGCCGCATTTGTATCATAAATTCATATGGTGGTTAATTAGCCATCAATTATATATATTTATAGTCCTTAATCCATTATACATAAACATGATTCCCATTCTACGAGATATATAAATAATTGAGTTATATGATAGAAAAAGGTAAAAAAAGTTAAATGATTAAGGTACTGTAGATAATCTACAGTGTCACTTAATCCAGGTTATATACTCAACTTCATTTGAAAATCAATGTTCATGATTATGAATGGTTCATATTATTACTTGATCCAAATAATATACTCAATTTCATTTAAGAATCAATGATCATGATGTGGGGATTCGCTCTGGTAGTTAGGATTAGCGGGTGCACAGAGGCAAAGTACAAGTTCTTGGTTCATCACATCAGTGTTTATTCACATGTGAAAGCAAAACAAAAATGCAAGTTGCTTGGTGATAGTTCACACACATGAAAATTTCATATACAAAACAGTCACCTTTTCTCCTGCGTGTTACTTCACACCCTGTTGGAAGTTCTGCCTTGTCAAGTCCACAGGCAGGTGTTAGGCGGCCTATTCGCCCTCACAGGGGTCTGAGCCCTCCAGCCCGGCTCAAGCCGCAGATGGACCAACAACCAGAGAACGCAGCAACACAGCTCCAGTGGGTCAGTATAGAAGTCCAGGCAGGAAGCTCTATATCTGGCAACCAGAGAAGTGTGAGAGGGGAATATAAGGAGGTTGGGAGTGCTGGACAAGGAACAGCTGAGGAGAAGGAGCTACGGATCCCTGAGTGAGCCAAAAAGGGTTGCAAAGCAAACCCAGAAAGCCACCATAAGGAAACAGCCCTATCTTACTACATAGAGCGTGCAGCCAACCGCTGCGACTTCCTGACCCCGGGTATAACGGAGTCAAGCGTGGTTCTTGACACCCTCGTGACAGTACCCCCCTCTCTACAAGGGGCCTCCGGACACTCAGGACCAGGTCTCTCAGGATGAGAGGCATGAAAAGCCCGAACTAGCCTGTCGGCGTTTACCTCAGACGCAGGAACCCACATTCTTTCCTCGGGACCGTAACCTCTCCAATGCACCAGATATTGAAGAGAGCGGCGGACCCGACGAGAATTAACAATTTTGGATATCTGAAACTCTAGATTACCATCCACAACAACAGGAGGGGGTGGCAGCGGTGACGGTTCTAGAGGTGGAACATATTTTTTGAGTAACGACTTATGAAAGACGTTATGGATTTTAAAAGTCTGAGGTAGCTCCAGGCGAAAAGCCACGGGGTTGATGATGGCTACAATTTTGTAAGGGCCAATGAACCTAGGACCCAGTTTCCAAGAGGGAACCTTTAATTTAATATTCCTAGTAGACAACCACACATAGTCATTCACTCCTAGGTCCGGACCTGGCGACCGTCTCTTATCAGCCATGCATTTGTATTTACCTCCCATATTTTTCAAGTTAGCTTGCACCTTCTGCCATACCGATGAAAGAAATGACGAAAACCGCTCCTCTTCGGGAACTCCTCTTTGAAAGTACAGAATTGGGGATGAAAACCATATGCACCAAGAAATGGTGACTTGCCAGTGGATTCCTGACGACGATTATTTATGGCAAACTCGGCTAACGGTAAATATGATGACCACAACTCTTGGTTTTCAGACACAAAACATCTTAGATGTGTCTCAAGGTTTTGGTTGGTACGCTCAGTCTGTCCATTCGACTGAGGATGGAAAGCTCAGGAAAACAACAAGTGTACCCCCAAACGGGAACAAAAAGCTTTCCAAAATTTAGAAATAAACTGGGTACCCCGATCCGAAACAACATCGGAAGGGACCCCGTGAAGCTTCACGATTTCACTGATGAATAACTGAGCAAGAGTCTTAGCATTAGGTAGTGCGGGTAACGCAATGAAGTGTACCATTTTGCTAAACCTGTCCACTACTACCAAAATAACTGTTTTACCCGCAGACAAAGGTAAGTCAGTGATAAAATCCATTGACAGATGTGTCCTTGGTCTATTGGGAATGACGAGTGGTAATAGAGACCCTGCAGGACGTGTATGTGAGACTTTTGCGCGCGCACAGGTAGAACAAGAAGACACAAAATCCAATACATCCCGACGCAACCTTGGCCACCAAAAACGACGAGACAATAGCTCCAAGGTTGCTTTACTACCCAGGTGCCCAGCAAGTGCCGAATTATGATGTTCCTTTAATAATTCGAAACGCAGGTTCAACGGTACAAACAATTTCTCTGAGGGGCAAGAGACTGGGGCGTCCCCCTGGGCTTCTAACACCTTCCCCTCCAGAGCAGAGTGTACCGCAGAAACAACCATTCCTCTTTGAAGAATGGGTACCGGATCACTCACATTACCCCCTCCAGGGAAACAACAGCCTTAGTATTTTTTGCCCCAGGACGATAGGTAATAACAAAGTTAAACCTGGTAAAAAATAGCGACCACCTAGCTTGTCTAGGAGTGAGACGCTTAGCTGATTCGAGGTACAGAAGATTTTTGTGGTCCGTAATCACAGTGACGGGGTGGACTGCCCCCTCTAAAAAGTGACGCCATTCTTCAAACGCTAGTTTAATAGCTAATAGTTCCCTATTGCCAATATCGTAGTTCTTTTCTGCTGCAGATAGTTTTTTAGAAAAGAAAGCACAAGGACGCCATTTGCCAGGAGACGGACCCTGAGACAGCACCGCCCCCACTCCCACCTCTGACGCATCGACTTCAACAATAAAAGGCTGAGAGACATCAGGTTGGACTAGTACAGGTGCTGAGGTAAACCTCTCTTTTAGAGAAGAAAAAGCAACTTTAGCGGCGTCAGACCATTTAGAAAAATCAGTCCCCTTCCTAGTCATGTCAGTAAGGGGTTTTACAATAACTGAATAATTTTTAATGAATTTCCTATAGAAATTCGCGAAGCCCAAGAACCGTTGCAGTGCTTTGAGGTTCTCAGGAAGATCCCAATCTAAAATTGCCTGGACCTTCCTAGGATCCATACGGAAACCTGAAGCAGATAAAAAATAACCTAGGAATTGTATCTCCTGAACGGCGAAGACAAATTTTTCAATTTTAGCATATCATTTATTGGTCCGTAGGACCTGCAGTACTTGTCTGACATGCACCTCATGTGTTCTCAGATCAGACGAATAAATTAAAATATCATCTAGGTATATTACCACAAACCTGCCGATTAGATGACTAAAAATGTCATTAACGAAATGTTGAAAGACGGCAGGAGCATTGGTCAGACCGAAAGGCATAACTAGATTTTCATAATGCCCCTCAGGGGTGTTAAAAGTTTTCTTCCACTCATCCCCCTCCTTGATACAAATCAGATTGTAGGCCCCCCTAAGATCAAGTTTGGAGAACCACCTAGCACCCGCAATCTGGTTAAACAGGTCAGGAATGAGAGGAAGAGGGTATGGGTCTCGGATGGTTATCCGATTTAATTCGCGAAAATCTAGGCAAGGCCCCCATCTTTCTTTTTAACGAAGAAAAACCCTGCAGCCACGGGTGAAGAAGAGGGTCTGATGTGTCCCTTAGCCAAGCTCTCGGAGATATAATCTTTCATGGCTTGTCTCTCTGGACCCAAAAGATTATATAACCTGGTCTTGGGTAATTTTGCTCCGGGAATAAGGTTAACCGGGCAATCATAAGGACGGTGAGGTGGTAACTTCTGACAACCCTTTTCAGAAAAAACGTCCTCAAAATCCGAAATAAATGTAGGTAGGGTAGTTATCGAGGCGACTAAGCAATTGCTATTTAAGCAATTTTCTCTGCAATGCTCACTCCACTCCGATATCTCCCTGGCCTGCCAATCCACCACTGGATTGTGTGCTACCAACCAGGGAAGGCCCAGCACTACCGGAGTGGGAAGCCCCTCCAGAACATAACATGAAAACATCTCGTTTTGGTGGTCCCCTACCCGAAGGTGTAAATTATGAACAATGTGGGTGAGGTTTCTCTGAGACAGAGGAGCAGAATCAATAGCGAATATGGGAATAGGTCTCTGTAGCGTACAGAGAGACAAACCCATAGTGCGGGCAAAATGGGCATCTATCAAATTTACCCCTGCTCCACTGTCTAGAAAGAAAGAAATAGTCTCCATCTTAACACCAAAAACAATAACCGCTGGCAACACAAATTGCGATGTACGTATGGAGGAAACATATACCTCCCGGCTGACATCCTCCACACAGCCTGGGGTTGGTAGTTTTCCGACGGTCTTTTGTTTCTGAGGAAAGAAGGACAGACATTAATGAAATGACCCCTCTCCCCACAAAAAAAACAAACCCCACGCCTACGGCAAACCTCAGGAGGATGGACCTGACGAGTGGTTCCTCCTAGCTGCAAAGGCTCGTCTAAGTCCGTACAGACTAACTGCTGCTTGGGAGGGGTTACCAATTGCTCTGGTTTTTTCAACCTGTCCCTAAGGCGTCTATCTATACGGATAGAAAGGGACATAACCGCATCAAGGGAAAAGGGGGTCTCATATAATGCAAGCACATCCTTAACCCTTTCGGATAACCCAGAGCAGAACTGACTCTGAGAGCCGGGTCGTTCCATTGGGTATCCGTAGCCCACCTACGGAAGTCAGAGCAATACTCCTCTACCGGCCGCTCTCCCTGTAGGAGTCTCCGTAATCTTGATTCAGCCAGTGCGACTCGGTCAGGGTCGTCATATATGAGACCCAAGGCCCCGAAAAACTCATCCACTGACCGAAGAGCCTGGGAATCAGTGGGTAAAGAGAACGCCCAGGACTGCGGGTCCCCCTGCAGCAGGGAAATAACAACCCCCACCCGCTGTTCTTCATTACCAGAGGAGTAAGGGCGTAGTTTAAAATATAATTTACAGGCCTCACGGAATGTCAAAAACTTGTCCCTTCCCCCAGAAAATCTGTCAGGGAGAGGAACCTTGGGTTCCGCAACAACCTGGTTACCAGTAGCAACCACTGGGCTTGCGGTCAGTTGTAATTGCTGCTGTTGCTGGAGGACCGACGCCTTCAATCCTGCCACCTCCAAAGACAGGCCATGAAATAGCTTGGACAGAGCAGCAATTGGATCCATACTGGATTCTAAGTAGGTAAAACATTTTTTTATTTTTTTTTACCTACACAAAATAAGGGCCAGATATAATGTAATGACCGGCGTCACGCACAGGGAGGGAAAAGGGAAAGCCCTGCCCAAGGGAGAGGGAAAGGTGGTGACCCCTGACTCACCTTGCAGCTGGCACCTGACTGCCCTGACGTCCCTAGACGGGTTCCTCACCTGTGCGGCGATCACGTGCCTAAACCCTGGCTTTCCCTAAAATGAGCCCTAGATAGTGAACGGGCCGATGGGATCGCTAGTCCGCACCACTGACACTAAGAGGAAAACACCAGGGAGAGGACAGACAATACAGACAAACACATAAACCCAGGTGGGCGACCACAGCAGACCACAAAGGTCCAACAGGGATCCGGAGGGAAACGTTCTGGACCAACAACCAGAGAACGCAGCAACACAGCTCCAGTGGGTCAGTATAGAAGTCCAGGCAGGAAGCTCTATATCTGGCAACCAGAGAAGTGTGAGAGGGGAATATAAGGAGGTTGGGAGTGATGGACAAGGAACAGCTGAGGAGAAGGAGCTACGGATCCCTGAGTGAGCCAAAAAGGGTTGCAAAGCAAACCCAGAAAGCTACCATAAGGAAACAGCCCTATCTTACTACATAGAGCGCGCAGCCAACCGCTGCGACTTCCTGACCCCGGGTATAACGGAGTCAAGCGTGGTTCTTGACACCCTCGTGACAGCTACACTGTCAGACGGAGGTAATCCTCCCCACCTGGCAGTGCTGGCTGGTTTTTATGCCTGGCAAAACCTGGCCTGGAACATGGGGAGTAGTCACCCACCTAGCACTTTGACTACTCGGAGTAAGAGCTGTCCCTGATCAGCTATTACAGCCATAACAAGTATCAAGGTGTCAAGCAGCAACTGCTGCTGACACATAAAATTCGTCTCTTACTCCACCGAGGCCAGGAACCTCGGTGACACATATCATCCACGATAATTCCTTGTACCTTCTTACATACTGAGGGGGTGAACACATGCCTGCAACCGGCCTGCCTTGTGTTCTATGGAGAACTTAAAGTTTTGTAAGGACAGAAACCACCTGGTGACTCAGGCATTTCTCTCTTTGGCCTGGCTCATCCACTTGAGAGGGGAGTGGTCAGTCACCAGGAGGAATTTTCTCACCAACAAATAATAGCGGAGAGACTCGAGTACCCACTTGATAGCCAGGCACTCTCTCTCCACTATACTGTACCTGGTCTCGGCTGGGGTGAGCTTGCAGCTTAGGAAGACAACTGGATGCTCCTCCCCATTGACTTCCTGAGACAGTACAGCACCGAGGCCTACTTCGGAGGCGTCCGTCTGTACTATGAATTCCCACTTGAAGTCTGGCATCACCAAAACCAGGGACCCACACAGGGCCGACTTCAAAGCGGAGAAAGACTCTTCCGCCCAGTCATTCTAGTGAACCATCACTGATTCGCGTCCCGTCAATAACCCTGTCAATGGCGCAGCTACAGTAGCAAAGTGGGGTATAAATGTCATGTAATAGCCTAGCATTCCTAGGCATGACTTTACTTGTTTAGTGGTGACAGGTCGGGGCCAATTTCTTATCGCCTCTATTTTGTTTACTTGGAGTTTGATCACTCCGTGCCCAATGACATACCCCAGGTATTTTGTCTCCTCTAACCCTATCATGCATTTTTTGGGGTTAACTTTGGGTCCAGCTTTCTAAAGAGAGTTTACTACAGCTTGCACTTTGGGCAGGTGACTTTCCCAGTCGGTACTGTGGATGACAATATCGTCCAGGTAAGCCGAAGCGTACCGACGATGTGGTCGCAGCACAATGTCCATTAGCCTTTGGAAAGTGGCGGGGGCGCCATGCAGACCAAAGAGTAACACCTTGTACTGATATAGCCCCTCCGGTGTGATGAAGGCAGTTTTCTCTTTGGCAGCCTCCGTTAAGGGTACCTGCCAGTAGGGGTGGGTGATATGGCCTAAAATCTATATTGCGATATAATTTTAAGCATGTGCGATATGCGATATATATCGCAATATATTGTTTTCTATATTTGGGGGGGGGGGTTAAACTTTTTTTTTTTTTAACTTTTTATTTAATAACTATTAGCCCCCTTAAGGGCTAGACCCCCTGTCATATTCACCCTAATAGAACTCTACTAGGGTGAATAGGACTTTACACTCTCCCTGCTGCCCTGAGCTTTGTGCACACAACAACAGGGAGCTGACCATGGCAGCCAGCCTCTCATGTGCCCCCCAGCCTCTGATATGCCATCCAGCCTCTGATCAGCCCCCCAGCCTCATGTGCCCCCCATCCTCCTGTGCCCCCCAGCCTCTGATTTGCCCTCCAGCCTCTGATGTGCTCCCCAGTCTCTGATCAGCCCCCCAGCCTCTCATGTGCCCCCCAGCCTCTGATCAGCCCCCCAGCCTCTCCCTGTTATCAGCCCCCTCTGGTAACTCAAACCCACCCCCCCCTCCCTCCCCAGTATTAATCATTGGTGGCAGTGGCCACAGGGTCCCCTTCCCCCCCATCATTGGTGGCAGTGGGCAGTGCGCCCCCCCTCCCTCCCTAGTATTGATCATTGGTGGCAGGGGCCGCCTTCCCCCCCACAACATTGGTGGCAGCATCAGTTCCAATCAGAGTCCCAGCAGTGTAATGCTGGGGCTCCGATCGGTTACCATGGCAGCCAAGACGCTACTGAAGTCCTGGCTGCCATGGTATGTCAGTGAGCAGCATACTCACGTGCGCCGTGGCCGCCGGGTGCTCCTTCTTCTGTCTGTGCGGCGCATTGCTAATGCTTATAGCTCACATGTGCCGTGGCCGCCGGGTGCTCCTTCTTCTGTCTGTGCGGCGCATTGCTAATGCTTATAGCATTAGCAATGCGCTGCACAGACCTATGAGAAGAAGGAGTGCCCGGCGGCCACGGCGCACGTGAGCTATGGGAGTTGTAGTTTAGTTTTTTTGGAGTGCCAAGGTTCGCCATCACTGTACTAGGGGGTTCCCTAGCTCCCTCTACTGCCTAGGAGAAGGAACTACACCCATAACAGGCCTGGTACACAGGGGATAACATGACAACATACATTAAAATGCAATACAAAATACCATGACCATGTTCCACAAAAGGTGGGGAACAACGTGACCCAATTGATCCTTGAGTAGTGCCCACATTTACGTAGTGGGACACTACATACCCCGCTGCTTTGAGGTTGCCCGTCCTCGGCGCAACACAGGGGGCCCACCCAGCTGGAGACTGTAACCTGAAAGACAAAAATGCAAAGCAGGCATATACAACAATCACTACATTTGCAATAAAATATCAGGCAGCTCCGCTGGCAAAGGAACAAGTGCGGTAAAAAGGGGCGTCGTTCACTACGCAGGATGGTACATGGAACGGGGCGCTGACTTGATACAGCGTATCAGGAATAACCAGGATAGTTCATAATAATAAAATACAATAGTACCATAAAACAACATCTCAGAGGCCCACAAGCACTGTGGTCATCTCTGAGCACAGTTCTTGCATGGCATATAAAAGTCACAGCACAAAACTCCACATCTCAGGGAAATTTTCCCCTGGCAAGTCCTGGTAGATAAAAGTGGTGCTGTAATATCCCCTACTCAACCTGAAAAGGGGGTTAAAAAGGGTAAAGGTGCAAAACAGCAGGCACAACTTGGAATGGCACTTAAAGCAGGCAGGAGGTCCTGGAAAACAGCATGGCAGTAGAGCAATTGTAATTCTCAGTGGCCTTACAACCACCACTGGGCCATGAGAAACTGGCAGCAGCTCATTGTGCCAAAACATAGGTCTCCTGTCCTGAAACAGTTAAATTCACTGTAAGGGTCCCTCAGCAATTATGGCCTAGCAGGCCTACTCACAGGTATGTCTTGATCATCAGACGTGGTGCAACCTGGTTCCGCTCGGAGTCTTGGCCTGGAACATGGATTAACACTTGGCTAGGCCCACAAAATAGTGTTAACAGGCAACTGAGGAACAAATGGGCCTGTCAATGGTATAGGCTCCGCAAGCCTAGGGTTAAATGATGCAGGAGGCTCCATAGGTCTGAGTGTCGCTGGCTTTATACGACGGACCCGACTCCTGGTATAACAAAGTTTCTCCGCTGGCGCAGTCATGGGGGTCGCCGAACTGGTGGCGATGGGATCTTTCACTGCAGGCCCGGGGACATCAGAGTTCTTGGATGAATCGCTAACGTCGGGTGGTATTGGTGCCACTCTAGACGCAGCAATCTGATGCAGGCCATCGAGGTGGACTTCTAGCCTGGCGATCTGTTCCTCCAGAGTCTCATGTGATGCTCCGCTGCAGGGATCCGGTGCTGTCGCAGCAGGTACAGGCGCTGAGTCATGAATCTTTCCTCGCTGCAGGACATCAAGGGTCCCATGGAATTTATGCATGTTCTCTATCTCCACTTGTGTCTTCTCCCTGCGGGGCAATTCAGGTGAAGGATAGGGACTCACCCGTTTCTCTAACACCGTGGGCTGCCAGAAGATGTTGGGGCCGGTGAAGGAACCCCTCTCCTGGTAAGTGTTGGGAGCAGGCTCCACCGGATTCTCTGGCTCACATGCTGGACTGGTAGGGTCCTCAGGCTCTTCCCAATCCTCCGGTTCCGACTTGGGACGGGTTACTGCCGTTGCATAAGGACCCCTCAGGCCCTCGGTGGGAGTAAATTCCACTTCTTCTTGGAGGTTGTGCAAATGTTCGGGTAAGTAGCTGCGTTTTTTGACAGACCTCCGATTCACATAAAGGTCTCGGCCGGTGGAGAAGTCCTTGATGAACCCGAAACCTCGGCCTTTATCAAACATTACAACTACTCCCATCCTTCTCTCCAGATGGGGCTGAGTATTCGCATGGTGCTCGTATACCGTCTTCGCGAGCTCCTCGAAGTATATCTTTTTGGCAGTAGTCTTTTATATAGCCACGGCACGTATCTCGGCCATCAGCAAGGGCCATTGCGCAGAGGGCTTGACAAATCCACCACGCGAGCCAAGGCACGGCTCAGGCGGCGACTGCCATGGGGAGCAAGGTGGCCTCTCCAGTCCTGGAGTATAGGCGGGTGGTGCTTCTCCCTCTCCGATCATTGCAGGCTCTGTGGTCTTGTTTGCAGGTGAAGCCATTCGATCAGAGGAATCTTCACTCTCCGACATGCCCGATCCCTCTACTGCGCATAACAAGGTGGCTGTCACGGCGGACGTACACTTTGTACAAAAGATAACACACCAACCAGGCTCTGGACGAGAGACAGGGGAAGGGTCACCTCCTAGCTTATCCCTGACATCTTTCCCTGCACTGCTCAGCCCACAGCAGACCTTGAAGGTAGGTGTGCTAGTGTCCCTCCAGCCTGGGCTGACAAAACCCTGAACTCCCTAAGATGGTGAAGTGGGGAGATAGGAGCAGTCTACTCGCACAGAACCTGGATGGAATAGAAGACACAAACAACCGAACTAGAAATGACACTTATCTCTGAGAGCAGGAACTGACAGCCAACCTTCCCTCCAAGCTTCCCAGACCAAAATGAACAGTATAATCCGCTCAGGGCACTGGGCAGTGTGCTATTTAAACTAAAGACCCCACCCTATGCACCTGATGAGAGGCGGATCCAGCACGGCTCCAAAGCAACCACTAAACTCGTGCTACTATCCTGGCTGACCTCCGCACATCGTCAGAGTGGGGCATGACAATGGCACTCAGTACTTCACACAAGACCTCCCATTGCTCCGGGAGGCCACCCCCTAGGTACTCCAAGATGGGGGAGGCGGAGTCCATCTTGGCATAATATGCAAATTAAAGGCGGTGGCGCGAAAATACAGTCCTTTCCGCTCTCTTAGCAGAAGGCGCCAAATTCTTCCCGCCAATTCAATACAGCGATGGCGCAGCAAAAATTCCAGTCAGCTTAGGTGGCCATCTTACAGCAAAATGCTGTCAATTCACTGACAGCAAGCGGTGGCTTAGGAAGCAGCAGACAGTCCACAAAATACAGTTTTCACACCTCAGTTTTTCACAGTTCTTTGGCCCAACAATTTTCAAATAAACAGATAGGGCATTTATCACTTTATAGGCAATAATGGCACACAGTTCAGATTCCACTATGGGGTAGGAATATTCATATCCTGTTCGTGACGCCAAAAATATGCAGTACGCCAGTCCTGTAGGGTGAGCAATTGTGAGGTCACAGGGGACAGTTAACAGACCGAGGGTTGCAATTGGCACTCACAGTTTTTAATACCCTGGGCAGGCGTACAGCAGTGATGGAGAGGCTGGCACAAGATCCTCTGGGGCACTCTCTGGGTATAGGGACCAGGCCTGGTGGTAGGTGAGGTGCCCTGGGTGTTGTAGATTTAGTGTGCTGGTGGCGAGATCCCTTATAGTTCGTGACGCCAGTGCCGGTAACGGTGGCACACCGATTTATTGTAGGAATAATTGAGGTACACACAGTTGTAGTGAACCAGAACTCCTTTTTACTGAACAGTTCAACTATATACAGGCTTCAGTTAGGTCCATGTGCAGGGTCTTGGTAACAGGCAGGCTTCACATGAATGGCAGGCAAAGTCTTTGCAAGATACTCAGAGGGAATAACACTCACAGATCAGGCTGTACTTTCTTCAGATCCTGTCTGGCTTTCTCCAAGGCACTTATGCCCTATAGCTGGCTTTATCCTTAGGTAGGGACGCCTTCCTCTGGTATAAATCCTCTTGCTGTAAATATCCTTCTGCCCTTCAGTTTTCCACTTGACTGGTTAACACTGGCTCTGCTCTGTACTTGGCAAGATGCAGGGAACTTCAGGAGGCAACCTCTTCTTCTGGGTGCAAGCTAGAAACCTGGGCTATCTAGATGCATGTTAGAAGCTGAACTTCAGCTGCTCTCTAGCTAAAGTTCACACTGGCTTCTAACTACACACTCTCTCTCCCTGGACTGGACCTGTCTATATATACTAGGGGGTTCCCTAGCTCCCTCTACTGCCTAGGAGGAGGAACTACACCCCTAAAAGGCCTGGTACACAGGGAATAACATGACAACATACATTAAATGCAATACAAAATACCATGACCATGTTCCACAAAGGGTGGTGAACAACGTGACCCAATTGACCCTTGAGTAGTGCCCACATTTACGTAGTGGGACACTACACCCCGGTCAGTCAGAACCTCTTTAGGTAGCCCCACTCTGGAGAACATCTCCATTAACTCCTTTGCTATGAGTTTGGCTGATGTATGTCGCAGTGGCACCGTCTCCAGGTACCGAGTGGCGCAGTCTAGGACTACCAAGATATGTTGGTGCCCTCTAGCGGACTTCGGTACTGGGCCTACGAGATCCATAGTGATTTTTTCAAATGGAGTCTCGATAATCGGGAGAGGCACTAAGGGGCTGCGGAACAGGTGCTGGGGGCTAGTTGTTTGGCAGGTCAGGCAAGACTTACAAAAGTCATCCACTTCTCTAAACACACTGGGCCAGTAAAACCGTTGTAGTATCCGGTCCTGTGTCTTCTGCAGTCCCAGATGACACCTGAGAACATGATAGTGGGCTAACTCTAACACAAGTTTTTGATAAGCCCAGGGCACCACCAACTGTTCAATGGGTTTACGCCGCAGCTGGTTTACCCATATAGCATATTCTGGTTGACCACAAAACGTGGAAACATCGACTCCGCCCCAGGTTGTTGGGGTACCCCATCAACTATTACCACATTCTCCCAAGCCCGGGATAAGGTTGGGTCTCGGCTTTGGGCTGTACCTAAATTTTCCCCGGAGACGTTGAGGTCTGCCAACTCAGGTCCCGGTGGCAATTCCCCCACGTCTCCCACCATTCCCCTACGCAGGTTGTCTCCCCCTCTTCCACCGAGGTGGCGGTCACCCCTACTGCTGGCCCTTCGGTCTCAGGTTCCCAGGGTTCTGGCCAGTCCTCCTGAACAAGGCCAATCTCCTGGGCTCATCCCTGACTCAGGGGTACCAGTCACTCTCACAACCGGCCATAGGGCCGGGAAACCCGGAAAGTCTCTCCCTATTATGAGTTCATAGTGCAAGTTTGCGGCGACTGCAACTTTGTGGGTCCACCTGGCGGCTACTGTGGTTAGAGTCACCAGCACTGTGGGGTAGCCTTTTAAGTCTCTGTGAATGCACATCACCCCAACTTTCCGGCCATTATACTCTGCGGACCGCACTAGTGTAGCCCTTACTAGGGTCACCAAGCTCCCTGAGTCCAGCTGCGCCTTATCGTGAGTGTCTCCCACTTCCACCTGGCACAAGTGGTCTAGAGCTTCTGGGGTACCTGTGGCACACAGTTTCATAGCATACAGTGACTGACGGTAACCACAATTAGTGTCCATGGGCTCAACCCGATGGGGACAGTCAGCCCTTATATGGCCAGGTTCCTGACACCACCAGTAGATTTCCAGGGAACCTCCCAGGTGGGTTTCACCAACTCATACCATTGGGCCTGGGGTGGGGAGTTCTGGAGTTTACCTGCCCTCCTCCCGAAAGAACGCCCCTTAAGATTCTTAGTGGCCTTATAGCGTTCCACCAGGTCCACCATTTCCAGGAGACACCTGGCCGATCCAGTACTGGAGAGAGGGTAGCACCGCCCTCCAGAATATGTCAGCCAATAGTCTATCCAGCATAGCCATGGGACTCAGCACATCAGGCTGTAGCTACTTTTGCAAAAGGTGGAGTAAGTCATAATACTGGGGTCCTGCGGGCTCAGTCGGCTTCAACCCCCACTGATGTACCCGCTGGGCCCGAACCAACACATTTACCCCCAGTCTTGCCAAAATCTCACCCTTTACCTTTGGGTAGTTGGCCGCTTGATCGTCCGGCAAGTCAAAATATACGTGCTGGGACTCTGATGCTAGGAAAGGAGCGATAACCTCAGCCCACTGGTCTCGGGTCAGTTTTTCCCTGATGACCACTCTCTCGTGCATCACCAGGTAGGTTTCGATGTCGTCTGCGGGTGTCATCTTAGGGATCGCTGCACGGACTGCTTTCCGGGCACCGTGGACGCTTGGGGTTGCTCCTGCTGCCTACAAAGCCATCACGTGTTGTAGCAGCAACTGGTTGGTCTCTTGCTGCTGCTTATTAGCCTCCCGTTGGTGCAAGTTGGTCTCTCGCTGCTGTAGATTAGCTTCCACGATGGCCTTTACAACAGCCTCCAATTTGTCGTGGGGTATGGGTTGTAATAACACTGGTTTGATGTACAACATACAATCGTGCCCAAAAATGCAAACCAAAAAAATATATCTGAGTTTACGCCAGCCTCACTGAGCTTGCCCGCATCCTCCACCAATTCGCTCTGGTAGTTAGGATTAGCGGGTGCAGCACAGAGGCAAAGTACAAGTTCTTGGTTCAAAGCAAAACAAAAACGCAAGTTGCTTGGTGATAGTTCACACACATGAAAACTTAATGTACAAAACAGTCACCTTTTCTCCTGGGTGTTACTTCACACCCTGTTGGAAGCTCTGCCTTGTCAAGTCCACAGGCAGGCGTTAGGCGGCCTTTTCGCCCTCACAGGGGTCTGAGCCCACCAGCCCGGCTGAAGCCGCAGATCCCAACACAGCCCTCCTGAGCTCCACTGTCAGACAGAGGTAATCCTCCTCACCTGGCAGTGCTGCCTGGTTTTTATGTAACGGGGCGCCAAAGGCGCACTCGGTGTCCCATCAGTTGCAGACCTGCTGCTTAGCTTCAGGATCTGTGTTTGGCCTCGCTCCCAGGGCGGCTTTGCTAGCTGGGAGGCTCCCTGCTCCTAGGTCTGCCTTGAGCGCTGAGCTGATTACTCTGTGCTCGACTTGTATGTCTGTCGGTCATATGACACTGGCCACGTCACATGACCCTCACTCACCACTATAAATACAGACGGCCTGCTGGCTACAGGTTGCCTGTGATTTTCGTCCTATAGGCTGTGTACTTTATTGTTATTAAGCTACCTCTGGAATTGAACCTCGATCCGCCTCTTGACACCTCTTCTGGTACCTTGACGCTACCTCTCGAATTTTGACCTTGGCTTGTTTATGGATTTGTCTTTGCCTCTTCCCTTGTTTAGACGTGACCTCCTGGACTGACCTCGGCTAGTTGACCCGCCTCGCCTTCCGTTTTTGTTCTACCTCTTGTCCACTTATTGTAACTTTTCAGTGGCTCTTCCCTCTCTCTGCTTGCACTTAGTAGGTTAGGGACTGTCGCCCAGTTGCGCTCCGTCACCTAGGGCGGGTGGTGCAAGTAGGCAGGGACAGGTGACATCTCAGGGAGTGCACCGCCGCTCTATCTTGATACCCATTACTCTACCCGTGACAGAATCACAGGCCCAAATTCAGCATGGACCCTATACAGAGCCTCACCGAACATGTGCAGGGTCTTACTCAAATAGTACAGGAACTTTTGGAGAGACTACAAGTTCAGGAGACCGTCCGAACTCCTCCTATTCTTGCTCCTGCCACCGTTCAGGTGGAACCTCACATTAAATTGCAAGGAAAGCTGTAAACTTTATTTTCGACCACGAGCCCACTCCTCCGGCCCTGACCCACAGAGGGTTGGTATTATCATTTCCTTGCTTCAAGGGGACCCCCAGGAATGGGCCTTTTCTTTACCACCAGATTCCCCTTGTCTTAGCTCTGTGGACCTCTTTTTTAAGGCGTCAGGGGTTCTTTATGATGAACCTGACCGAGTCTCTGTGGCAGAATCCAATCTTAAGGCCCTCACTCAGGGAAATCGTTCCGTGGAGGATTATTGTACACAGTTTCGCAAGTGGTGTGTTCCTTCGGGCTGGAACGAACCAGCGCTAAAATGTAAATTTAGGGCAGGCTTGACTGAAAAGCTAAAGGATATGTTGGTTTGTTATCCCTGTCCTGACTCTTAGAGGAGACCATGATGCTAGTCATCAGACTAGATAGACGGATCAAAGAGAGACAGCGGGAGCATTTGTTTTCTCCTCATACTCTTCTTCAACCTGAGACTACCCCCCTGAACCCAGGATGGAAGCCCATTCGGACGAGCCCATGCAACTCGGGATGACGCAAAGAGAACTACGTCGTCGACGCGGCTCTTGTTTTTATTGTGGGGATCCCGAACACTGGATCCGTCAGTGTCCTAAAGCTCCGCCTTCTGGAAAATCACCCAAGTCTGAGGAATTCAAGGACAAGGTACTCCCGGAGGTGGTAAGAAGTAAACTATTGCTGCCGGTTTCTATTACCTTTGGGGTCTTAAAGGGGTCAGGAAATGCCTTTGTGGATTCTGGGCCAGCTTTTAGTTTTATTAATTACAAATTCGTTGATCAGATGGGAATTCCTATACTAGAATTACCCACCCCGATCCAGGTTGTCGCCATTGATTCTACCCCCCTGCTAGGGTGCACAGTAAAACTCTGTACTCCGGAGGTTACCCTATCTGTAGGGATCTGCCACTCTGAGAAATGTTCCTTCTTTGTTTTAGAGAATCTTCCAGTTCAGGTAAATCTTGGTATGCCCTGGCTTCAGCACAATCCGGTCATTAACTGGAGTTCGGGCGAGTTAGAGAAATGGGGGCCTAACTGTAATTCTTGCTTAACCGTAGTTCAAGCTGGGGTCTCATCAGATAGATCTGAGACAGATACTCTCCCCATAGGTCTTATGACTGTGTTATTGACTTGATACCTGAGTCCAAATTTCCTAAAGGACGGATTTATAATCTGTACGGTCCTGAGCGCAAGTCAATGAAAGACTACATCCAGGAGAGTCTCAAGAAGGGACATATTAGGCCCTCCACCTCTCCCCTGGGAGCAGGATTCTTTTTCGTTAAAAAGAAAGACGGTGGTCTCAGGCCCTGCATGGACTACAGAAATTTGAATAAAATTTCTATTAGGAATCAGTATTCCATCCCGTTGATTCGTTATTTGTTTAACCAGATTTTGGGTGCTTATTGGTTTTCTAAATTTGATTTGAGAGGAGCTTAAACCCTAGTTCGTATTAAGGAGGGAGATAAGTGGAAAACTGCTTTTAATACTCCAGAGGGACACTTTGAGTATCTGGTTATGCCATTCGGTCTTTGCAATGCCCCAGCTGTGTTTCAGAATTTCATGAATGATATTTTTAGAGAACTTATTGGCAAAGTTATGATTGTTTATCTCGATGATATTCTTGTCTTTTCACCTGACTGGGATTCTCATGTGTCTCACATCAGACTGGTTCTTAAAATCCTCAGGGAGAACCATTTGTCTGTTAAATTAGAGGAATGTGTATTTGGAGTTCAAGAGGTCCCCTATCTTGGCTATATTCTTACTCCTTATTCATTTAAAATGGATCCCAGTAAGGTTCAGGCTTGCCAAGACTGGGTAAGACCATCCTCCTTAAAGGCAACGTTTTTTAGGATTCGCCAATTTTTACGGTAAATTCATAAAGAAGTTTTCTGTTATTGCCAAACCCCTCACGGATCTAACAAAAAAAGGTTCGGATCTGGTTAACGGGTCGTTGGAGGCCTGTCGAGCCTTTGATACCCTAAAAAATTGTTTCCAAATGGCTCCAGCCTCGGTTCAACCCGATACAGAGGAACCTTTTGTGGTGGAGGTTGATGCCTCAGAGGATGGTGTGGGGGACGTCCTTTCACAGGGGTCCTCTAACCTCACAGAGACTTCTTCATTCGCAAGTTCTCTCCTTTGGAGAGAAATTACGATATTTGAAACCGCGAGTTACTGGCCATTAAATGGGCATTTGAGGAGTGGAGGCATTTTTTTAGAAGGGGCTAGACCGTATTACTGTTCTCACTGATCATAAGAACTTAGTGTTTCTTGAGGCGGCCAAACGCCTTAATCCTAGACAAGCCAGATGTGACGGTAACGTACACTACACACAGGGGGGGAGGATAGTGACCACTGCGCTCCACCCTCACCCCTGGCCCTGACTACTTGCCTCGCAAATCCTAATGACAGGGGACAACTAGACGTCAGTCCCTAACTTAGGATACGTGCTGGAAAGACAGACAAGACAAATAACGGAACGTGAACGGACCGGGTCAATACCTAGAGAGCTACGACAGACAGACAAATCGAGCACCGAGTGATCAGCTCGGCGCTCAAGGCAGACCTAGGAGCAGGGAGTTTCCCAGCTAGCAAAGCCGCCCTGGGAACGAGGCCAAACACAGATCCTCACTCCCGAAGCTAAGCAGTAGGTTTGCGGCTAATAGGAGACCGAGTGCGCCTTTGGCGCCCCGTGACACCAGATGGGCCCTGTTTTTTACTCATTTTAACTTTTCTGTTTCTCTCAGACCAGGAAACCCCCCCCCCCCTGGAACCCATCTTGCCAACAAACATCTTTGTGGCAGCAGTTTCTGCGGATCTTTCCTCTGAGATTCAACAGGCTCGGCAACTTGCTCCTCCACAAACACCGGCAGATAAGTTGTTTGTTCCTTTCGTGTTCAATTATTGGGTGAATGTCATGACTCCATGCATTGTGGTCATCCAGGTATTGCTGCCACTAAGGAATTGCTGCTGAGGTCTTTCTGGTGGCCCACTTTGTTTAAAGGTGTACGGTCTTATGTTTTAGCTTGAGATGTTTGTGCCCGGTCTAAGACCCCAAGAACACATCCCACTGGTGAACTACAACCACTACCCATTCCCTGTAAGCCATGGTCTCACATCTCCATGGATTTTATTTCTGATCTGCCCCTCTCTGAGGGGAAGTCAGTGGTGTCGGTAGTGCTTGACCGTTTTAGCAAGATGGTGCACTTGGTTCTTTAAGTAAGCTCCCTGATGCAAAGACCTTAGCATCCTTGTTCATTGAACATGTGGTATGTCTGCATGGTGTCCCTGAGAATATCGTCTCTGATAGAGGCGTTCAGTTTGTTTCTAGCTTTTGGAGGGCTTTTTGTAGAAGATGCGACATCTTTGTCCTTTTCGTCTGCTTTCCATCTACAGACCAATGGGCAGACGGAATGGTTAAATCAGGCAGGGAGCTTTTTCTAAGGTGCTATGTATCGCATAATCAACTCCTATGGGTGAGATACCTCCCATTGGCAGAATTCGCCATCAACAATCAGGTTAATTCTTCCACGGGGGTGTCTCCTTATTTTTGTAACAGTGGTTTAAATCCTCACTTTAGTTCTAATCCCTCTGTATCCTCACTCAACCCGCAGGCAGATTCTTTTACCTCTAGACTGTGCACATTGAACCTGGAGAAGGACCAGGAAACCCAGGGTAAACATGCCAATAAGAGGCGTTCCAAGGGGTTAAATTTTGTACTCGGCGATAAGATGTGGTTGTCGACTAGAAATCTTGCTTTGAAACAATGTTCTAAGAAATTCTTGCCGTGTTTTATTGGACCATACAATATTATTGATCTTATTAACCCAGTATCTTTTAGACTTAAGCTACCCGACTCCCTCCGTATACATGATGTGTTCCATAAGTTGTTACTTAAGAAATATGTGTCACCAGTGGTTCCGGTTAAAAAACCTCATCCACCTGTGGAGGTTGAGGGTCAGGAGGAATTCATTATTTCTAAAATAATAAATGTCAAAAAGATTAGACATTCCTTTAAATACCTGGTCCACTGGAAAGGTTTTGGACCTGAGGAGAGGTCCTGGATACCTATGTCTAGGATGCATGCTTCCAGGTTAATTACTAAATTTCACTGGGAACACCCTGAGAAACCTTGTCCACAATGTTTGGGTCCGGTGGCCCCTCGTAAAAGGGGGGGTACTGTAACGGGGCGCCAAAGGCACTCCCATCAGCCGCAGACCTGCTGCTTAGCTTCGGGAGCAAGGATCTGTGTTTGGCCTCGTTCCCAGGGCGGCTTTGCTAGCTGGGAGGCTCCCTGCTCCTAGGTCTGCCTTGAGCGCTGAGATGATCACTTGGTGCTTGACTTGTCTGTCTGTCGGTCATGTGACGCTGGCCACGTCACATGACCTTCACTCCCCACTATAAATACAGGCGGCCTGCTGGCTACAGGTTGCCTGTGTATTTCGTCCTATAGGCTGTGTACTTTATTGTTATTAAGCTACCTCTGGAATTGAACCTCGATCCGCCTCTTGACACCTCTTCTGCCTGCTCCCTGTACCTTGACGCTACCTCTTGGATTTTGACCTCGGCTTGTTTACGGATTTGTCTTTGCCTTTTCCCTTGTTCAGACATGACATCCTGGACTGGCCTTGGCTAGTTGACCCTCCTCGCCTTCCGTTTTTGTTCTACCTCTTGTGAGCTTATTGTAACTTCTCAGTGGCTGTCCTCTTCCCTGCTGTCTCTTTCTCTCTGCTTGCACTTAGTAGGTTAGGGACTGTCGCCCAGTTGCGCTCCGTCACCTAGGGCGGGTGGTGCAAGTAGGCAGGGACAGGGGACCGTGTGGCAGCTCAGGGGGTGCACTTCCGCTCTATCTTGATACCCGTTACTCTACCCGTGACACCTGGCCTGGAACATGGGGAGTAGTCACCTACCCAGCACTTTGACTACTCCCAGTAAGAGCCATCCCGGATCAGCTATTATAGCAATACTAAGTATCAAGGTGTCAAACAGCAACTTCTTAAAATAATTATTAGTAGATTTGTTATTTTTTCATTCCCCTTTTAATGTGCATATTTATCTTATCTGTTTAGACTGTCCATATAACGTTATGGTTGAGGATTGGGATGGACATTATCAATGTAGTATGGATAAAAGTATATATAAAATGTGACTTTCTTTTACTGCTAGCAGCTAAAACTTTACTGCATCGATGTCTTCCTAGAATTGACCGTCTGTATGAGTGCTGTATGCTGCTCTCAGCTGATTCTTTCTCAGCTGATTCTCCTAGCTCCCTGTGTGTCGGATTGTGCGATGCCTTTACCACATGCTTGAACTCCTTTATTGTCCTCCGATACAGCGCGCCATTTGTTAAGTTGTATCGGATTCTGTATCAACCGGTTCAGTTGTATACTCATGTATTACGACTCTAATATCTCCTTCTTCAATGGCTCTTACATGTAATCCATTAACCTCTACTATGTATACTTTACTCTTAGGTGGGCTGGGACTTCTCTATAGGATCCAGCAAAGATATGAAATGGATCCTCAAACTCATATTCATATAGAACACAAAATATAGGATATATTCTGGGTCAAATAGCTGATATATATAATATATAACAAATGAAGAGTATAAATAAAAACATATATAAAACATCATCAATCATATATCATTTATAGGTTTTGGAGACATATTTCCAATAAACCAATATTAATTTACTTATTACTTAAGTATATAGCAGAAAACAAACTTGCATCTTACCTGGAGTAAAACTGTGTGTATGTGGAGACTAAGGGCCTGCAAGCTTCTATTGGCTGATAAGGCACATGTGATCGTGTGTATGGCAGTTGGGATATGAAGAGAAAGACTTGCAGGCTCGTATTGGCTAATGCAGGTCATTTTTTGAAAATATCTCAGGAATGGTACGTCCTAGAGAGCTGTGACCCCCACAAGATTTAGTTTCAGGTAGCAAGGGATGTGTATACCATGTTTTGTTGAAATCTATGGTTGTGTTTTTGAGTGATCGCGGAACATACATACATACATACATACATATATACGTCCTACTTCATATATATATATATATATATATATATATATATATAGATAACAAATGAAGAGTATAAATAAAAACATATATAAAACATATCATCAATCTAAGTATATCATTTATAGGTTTTGGAGACATATTTCCAATAAACCAATATTAATTTACTTATTACTAAAGTATATAGCACAAAAACGCACTTGTGTTTTCAGTGCTTTTTTTGAAAAACGCTCTGATTTCCTATTGTTTAACATTGAGGACATATAATTCAGTGTTTTGAACTTGAGAATTGTTCCTAAGGACATATCTTTTTTTCTTTATTTTTTTATTATTGTCCTTCTTTCCCATATTACCTTTTCTTTCTCTCTGTAACAGAGCAAGTACAACTACCTATCAATTGCACTAATATTCTGAATTTCTTGTTTTAAAGGTCCTTATTTTTCTTTTGTTTTTATTTTTACTTTTGTAAACCGTGTTAATAGACAGAAACCGTGTTAATAGACAGAAATCTATATTATTTGGATCAAGTAACGATATGAACCATTCATAATTATGAACATTGATTTTCAAATAAAGTTGAGTATATAACTCGGAGTAAGCATCGATGACATTTTCTTGATTTGGATATGCACAATTAATTGGATATTTTTCATCGACATCTAAACATGGGTATCCCTGGATTACAGTTCACTAGAACCGAGTCAGAGAAAGAATTGTAGTTCCTAGATGTTAAGATATATGTTGAGGATGGATGTTTAAAGACAGATTTGTATCAGTAACCCACGGATAGGAATAATTTGTTGAAGTATGACAGTAACCACCATCGTAGGATGGTTGAATCTCTCCCTTGAGGTCACTTACTCAGAGTCAGACGAGTGGTATCTGATGAACAAAGGTTTGGTACAAGAATTGATGAGATGTGTAAGAAATTTATCAACAGGGGTTATTCCCGTAGGTCAGTGATGGCAAACTTTATAGAGACCAAGTGCCCAAACTGTAACCCAAAACCCACATATGTATCACAAAGTGCCAACAAAGCAATTTAACCTGAATACTACAGTCCAATAAGGTATATCATCCACGTAATTTACCATTTAGCTATAATTTCCTGCCTGCATTAAATGCAATGCTTGTGCCGTTAATAGCGCACCCTGTGCTGATGAATGGCAGGAAAAGTCTTAGGCATATTGGTACACCATAAACTTCCTACAGGACGTGGGTGCCCACAGAGAAGGCTCTGAGTGCCGCCTCTGGCACCCGTGCCATAGGTTCGCCACCACTGCCGTAGGTTATTTCAGAGATCATGTAACAAGATAATGACGTTGATAGAGAGACTACATTACAATCAACATCTAAAAAAACAAAACACGTAGGATTCCATTTGTTTCCACATTTGGTAGCCATAGTGGAGAAATAGCTAACATATTGAAAAAGGAGTGACTTCCGATTCCGGCGCGCAGATGTGAAGACGCACAGGGGGAGCTCCGTATACACAGCTACATACCAGGGGATTGCCGGGACCAGGGGCCTTACCTCCCTGACCGCTGCCTCTCACCTTCGATCGGGAGGCACATGGACAAGTTTTTAATCCGCAGCGGCTCCCCACAGACGGACTCTCCTCTCCCGCCACGGGATCCGGATCAGCCGCAAGCAGGCAAGATGGCGGAGGGGAAGCGGAGAGCGACTCGCTCCTCTTCTCAGCCCCCCTTCCACCTGATGCTGAAAACTCCATGGGGTGTGCAGGCATCACAGACTCAGCAGCTGCAACAGCTCAAGGGGATGGAGCTTCCATGTAAAGAAATCGCGCTGGCAGTCGCGCAAATATTGGCCCGTGACATAAAGGCCACGCTGGAATCTACTATAACCGCCACCATGAAGCAATTACAAGATATTGCACAGAATTCTTTGCGTATATGTGAATTAGAGCAAAGGACTGAGGCCCTGGAAGATAAGCTGGGAAAAAATCAAACCCAGGTCAGAGAAATTTTGCGCATTAATCAGGCCTTACAGGACAAAGAGGAGGACCTGGAAAATCGCTCCCGGAGGAGCAATATCCGGATTATAGGACTTTCCGAGGACATTCCGGCACACCATCTTGCCCATTTTTGTGCCACAGAGCTCCCACAAGCATTGGGGCTTCCGTCGCCGCTTATAGTAGAAAGAGCCCATAGAATCGGCCCGCCCAGACAGGCACGCTTGGAAGGTCAAACTTCCAGACCGAGGCCGGTTATAGCAAAATTCCTAAATTACGCAGACAAGGAATCTATCCTGCTGAAGTACAGACGTTTAAGCTAGGATGTAATTTTTCCTGAAAATTTTACTTCTAGGGAAAAGGAGAAAACAGACTCTAAGGCTATAATCTCCAATCAACATGTAGAGACCCATGAAATCCACCAGGAACTAAGTACAGATTGTGAACTAATGTCTAATAAGGATCTAGGATGTATAAGGGAAGATAATGTTTAGCCAAAGCAACCTGATCATGGATCAAATTCACAAACTGGAGGACAATGTGGAATGCAAAGCAGATCACACAGCTAGCTCAGCAGTATTAGGCCTCTTTAACACAGGCGTGTGCGCCCCGTTGCCGTATTGCAGACCGCATTTGCGGATCCGCAATACACGGGTGCCATTCCGTGGATATTCCGCATCACGGACGCGGACTCATTCACTTGAATGGGTCCGCAAATCCGGAGATGCGGAATGGTGCGGAACAGAACCACGTAACGGAACCCTACGGAGTGCTTCCGTGGGGTTTCGTCCCGTACTTCCGTTCCGCAAAAAGATAGAACATGTCCTATCTTTTTGCGGAACGGCCGGATCGCGGACCCATTCAAGTGAATGGGTCCGCGATCCGATGCAGCTGCCCCACGGACTGTGCTCGTGCATTGCGGCCCACATTTTGCAGCACGACCACAGGGTGCATACGCCTGTGTGAAAGAGGCCTTACATAGATGTCAGAGCTCAAAGAATAAACCTTGATCTTTTATAGAAATGCAAGAGACACGAGGATGCTATCTCCAGAGCTTCAGTCACGTGCTACAGCACTTATACAACTAGAAACTGGCCTTTCCCGTCTGGGCAATCTGTTTCATATATATACATATTACCGTCTGATACATAAAGTGAGGTAGAGTACACTGAGGTTTCATTTTTTATTTATACCTGGTAAAACATGGTTATGTTTTTGCTGTAGTGTTTTAGTTGGTTTGGTATCCATAACAAATATGTTGCAAATGTTACTCATCAGATTACCCCTAAAAGTATCTATCTATCTATCTATCTATCTCTTGAGTGTAAAGTATAACTCACGAGGTATAGTGTTGGGCGTGAATATTCGAATTGCGAATATTAATCGCGAATATCGGCACTTCGAGAATTCACGAATATTTAGAATATAGTGATATACACTCACCTAAAGAATTATTAGGAACACCTGTTCTATTTCTCAATAATGCGATTATCTAGTCAACCAATCACATGGCAGTTGCTTCAATGCATGTAGGGTTGTGGTCCTGGTCAAGACAATCTCCTGAACTCCAAACTGAATGTCAGAATGGGAAAGAAAGGTGGGCTACAACAGCAGAAGACCCCACCGGGTACCACTCATCTCCACTACAAATAGGAAAAAGAGGCTACAATTTCCATGAGCTCACCAAAATTGGACTGTTGAAGACTGAAAAAATGTTGCCTGGTCTGATGAGTCTCGATTTCTGTTGAGACATTCAAAAAGTCCGAATTTGGCGTAAACAGAATGAGAACATGTATCCATCATGCCTTGTTACCACTGTGCAGGCTGGTGGTGGTGGTGGTGTAATGGTGTGGGGGATGTTTTCTGGGCACACTTTAGGCCCCTTAGTGCCAATTGGCCATCGTTTAAATGCCACGGGCTACCTGAGCATTGTTTCGGTCTGACCATGTCCATCCCTTCATGACCACCATGTACCCATCCTCTGATGGCTACTTCCAGCAGGATAATGCACCATGTCACAAAGCTCGAATCATTTCAAATTGGTTTCTTGAACATGACAATGAGTTCATGGTACTAAAATGGCCCCCACAGTCATCAGATCTCAACCCAATAGAGCATCTTTGGGATGTGGTGGAACGAGAGCTTGGTGCCCTGGATGTGCATCCCTCAAATCTCCATCAACTGCAAGATGCTATCCTATCAATATGGGCCAACATTTCTAAAGAATGCTATCAGCACCTTGTTGAATCAATGCCACGTAGAATTAAGGCAGTTCTGAAGGCAAAAGGGGGTCCAACACCGTATTAGTATGGTGTTCCTAATAATTCTTTAGGTGAGTGTATATTCTTAATCACAAATATTCTAGATTTTTTTTTCATCAGTAACCTCCCTTCTTGCTTGTGGGCAAATGAAAAGGCTGCAATGTCTTTGAGCTTAGCAACATCCCTAGCAACCAATAGGAAAGTTGCCTACCCCTTACTATATAAGAACCTCCCCAGCAGCCAATTTCTCCAGTTTTTTAAAGTTCTCAGAGAGAGAGAGCAGTGTCATTGCTGTGCTCTGTGCTTTCCACTCAGTACATTATATAGATAGTTAGATAGCGTGTATATATATATATATATATATATATATATATATAATACAGATACAGTGGGAGATAGTCAGTGCAGGTTATATCCTGATATAGTGTAGCTGTATAGTGCAGTGTGTTAGGTTCTGCTGTCCATACATACAGTGCTGCCCATAATTATTCATACCCCTGGCAAATTTTGACTTAAAGTTACTTTTATTCAACCAGCAAGTAATTTTTTTATGGGAAATGACATAGGTGTCTCCAAAAAGATAATAAGACGATGTACAAGAGGCATTATTGTGGGGAAAAAATAAAAATTCTCAGCTTTTATTTACATTTGAGCAAAAAGTGTCCAAAATTATTCATACCCTTCACAATCTGTCACAGTCTGTGGGAAAATCAAAAGGTCTATACTATTCCAAATAGTCCAAGCTGTTCTAAAGCATCCTAATTACCCTGATTAATTGGGAACCGCTGTTTTATTCAACTCAACAGGTGAAAAACAGAAGCTCTCTGCAGGTGGTTTGTCATGGCTAAGACAAAGGAGCTCAGTGAGGACCTGCGGCTGCGCATTGTGGCTGCTCACAAGTCAGGAAAGGGCTACAAGGCCATTTCTAAATGTTTTCAAGTTCCAGTGGCTACAGTGCAAAGTATTATAAAAAAAAATACAAGATGTTCCGCATTGTAGAAAATCTCAGAGGACGTGGTCGGAAGCCAAAAGTGACACCTGTGCTGGCCAGGAGGATAGTTAGAGAGGTGAAAAAGAATCCAAGGATCACCACCAAGGCAATGCTGGTGAATCTGGGCTCTTCTGGTGGCAATGTCTCAAGGCAGACAATCCAATAGACACTGCACACTGCTGGGTTCCACGGATGCAGACCAAGGAGGATGCCACTTCTCCAGATAAGGCCTACAAAAGCTCGCTTGGCCTTTGCAAAAGCTCATCTGGACAAAGAAGAAGACTTCTGTGTTATGGTTAGATGAAACAAAAATTGAATTGTTTGGTCACAATGATGTTTCCTTCATTTGGCGTAAACAATTTGAAGCCTTCAACCCAAAGAACACCATCCCCACTGTCAAACATGGTGGCGGGAACCTAATGCTTTGGGGGGGTTTTTCAGCCAATGGACCAGAAAACCTAATCACAGTAAACGGCACCATGAAAAACTAGCAATACATGAGGATTCTCAACAACAACATCAGGCAGTCTGCAGAGAAACTTGGCCTTGGGCACCAGTGGACATTTCAGCATGACAATGACACAAAACACACAGTAAGGGTCCATTTACACATCCGTTGTTTCTTTCCTGATCTGTTCTGTTTTTTGCGGAACAGATCTGGACCCATTCATTTTCAATGGGTCCTGAAAAAAAATCAGACATTGTGCTGTCCGATTTTTTTCAGGACCCATTGAAAATGAATGGGTCCAGATCTGGTCCAGATCTGTTCCGCAAAAAACGGAACAGATCAGGAAAGAAACAACGGACGTGTGAATGGACCCTAAAAGTGGTGAAGAAATGGTTAGCAGACAGCAACATTAACGTTTTGGAGTGGCCCAGCCAGAGTCCAGACTTGAATCCAATTGAGAATCTGTGGAGGGAGCTAAAGATCAGGGTGATGGCAAGAAGACCCTCCAACCTGAAAGCTCATTACTAAAGATGAATGGGCAAAAATACCTGTGGAGACATGCAAAAAGCTGGTCTGCAATTATAGGAAGCGTTTCGATTGCTGTAATAGCCAATAAAGGCTTTTCTATTGATTATTGAGAAGGGTATGAATGATTTTGGACCGGAAACTTTTTGCTCAAATGTACAAACCGGATTCCAAAAAGGTTGGGACACTAAACAAATTGTGAATAAAAACTGAATGCAATGATGTGGAGATGGCAAATGTCAATATTTTATTTGTAATAGAACGTAGATGACAGATCAAACGTTTAATCCGAGTAAATGTATCATTTTAAAGGAAAAATACATTGATTCAAATTTTCACGGTGTCAACAAATCCCCAAAAAGTTGGGACAAGTATCAATAAGAGGCTGGAAAAAGTAAATTTGAGCATAACTAAGAGCTGGAAGACCAATTAACACTAATTAGGTCAATTGGCAACATGATTGGGTATAAAAAGAGCTTCTCAGAGTGGCAGTGTCTCTCAGAAGCCAAGATGGGTAGAGGATCACCAATTCCCACAATGTTGCGCAGAAAGATAGTGGAGCAATATCAGAAAGGTGTTACCCATCCTTGCCACATTTGAAAAAGCGGTGGTGTGGTGAGCCAGGTACACAGACATAAGTAAAGTAAGTTAAAAAAAAAATGTAGAAAAACGGGAGTTACATTCTGTAAGGAAAAAAGTATGATTTTAAATATGCACCAAATTTATCAAACCGCGAGGCATTTAAAAACAACATTTTCAAAATTTCTCTTGTGATATATCCCCCTCTGGAGTAAAACATAGTTTATTGTAGTGAGGAAGCCTAAGGGTATTTCATGCTGCCAAGGTTAGGTCAGCTTGAATCTTCTGACATATGCACATGACATCCACCCTAGATGGATGCTTTTCCTCCACCGAAGTCTATAGGAGTTGCAGAAAGAGCCAAGAAAGCACTGACATACCGTATCTTCACATATAGTAAAATTATTGCTATTTTATACAATGTTCAAATTAATATATTTGGTTTTCGTTTTTACAGTTTACCTATATACTCGCTCATATACCAATGTCTACATGCTAGGGGCGTCGTTAGGTCAAAATCTTCGGGGCTTGAGCGCCGGATGTTTTGTCCAGTGCCCGAGTGTTATGCTGGTAGCATTTTTTCTTATTTATTTTTTGGCTATTCCAGGGCCCTTTAATATTGATTGGACGTGGGCAACCCACCACAGATCATCCTCCCTTGTAATTGTTTCGCTACTAGCGGGCTGCGCAGGCATGAGTTCAGTCACTTCAGTGCGCAATCCCATCCTGCGGTGCGTGATCCAGCGAGACCCGCTGCGGGAGGTTACGGGTCTCACGGGATCACGCGCCACAGGACGGGATTGCGCACCGAAGTGACTGAACTCATTCCCACGCAGCCCGCAAGGAGCGGATCAGCGGAACAAGTACAAGGGGGGTGAGAGGATGATCTGTGGGGTTGCCCAGGGTCCACTCCCATTAATTTTAAAGGGCCCAAGCAAAGATGGTGAGGAAATGAAACATAACAAATGTTGCATTATATAATGACTGCAGTCTGCAGAACTGCACTTAATTTGCGAAAACCAGAACACCCTTTTAAGCATGCCTTTAATGTGCAATTTCAAAACAGTGGGCTTGTGCCCTGGATGTTTTCAGACCCTAGCAATGCCCCTGCTACATACCCAGAATTTCACCCAGGCAGCCCCCCTGACAAGAGCATCGGAGCAGTTCATGCTCCGATTCTCTCCTTTGCCCTGTGTTGAATCGCGCAGGACAAAGGCATTTTGTGGAGTTCCAGTGACGAACCTGGCTCTCCTTGAGGCTGCCAGGCGGAGGCTTCCACCAAGCAGTGAGCCCGGTGACGTCACCGGCACTGACGGGTGGGCTTTAGCGCTGCCCTAGCTTGTAGAATGGCTAGGGCAGCGCTAAAGCCCGCCCATCAGAGCCGGTGACGTAATCGAACACACTGCCGGGCGGAAGCCTCCGTCCGCCAGTGTGTTATAGTAAATAAAAGAGCCCTTGCCCTGTGCCGTCCAGCGCAGGGCAAGAGAGTGCATTGGAGCATGAACTGCTCCGATGCTCAAGTTATGGGGGCTGCCTGGGTGAAATTATGGGTATGTCCGGGTTCAGCTCTGAACCCACACAACCCCTTTAATATTGGTCTTTGAACAATTCATGTTTAATTTTACGTTATATTTATGCTTCGATATGACTTTTTGAAATTACAGGCCAAAATCTTGAGGTTGTCCTGCACTGCAGATAGAGCCTGGTACCACGTGGATTCAAAGCATCATGCACATCAATGTTCATATACTTAATGTATAAAGATTAGTCACTTTTGAAATGGGTTTTCCAATCCTCCTATCTCATAAAGTAATAACATATTGCTAGGGGGAGATTTTGCATTTCTTGGTCTCATGCAAAGGTGTGTTTGGGGTCCCCTGTCACACCGCGAAGCTCCACCATGTAGCACTGCTAAGCTCTGCCCCATCATATCACTAATATTGTACTAATATGGTACCCCCTCACACAGTATGAAGCCCCTTATTTACTCCTCACACATATATGGTTCCCCTCCAAAATCAATACTCACCTCCCAAGAGGAACGTACTCAATTTTTCACAGCAGATCTGCGCTGGTCTTTCTCCCAGCCACCTGGTGGTCGAGACTTAGTCTAATCTGGCAAGACGAGACAATTCTTTTTAAGACAGTGTTCCTCAGCTGTAGTCCTCACGGCCGCCCCTGCTGGTCATGTTTTCTGGACTTTTTAGTATTCAGCAGGTGATATAATTAGTGTCCATTCATCAGGACTTCCTTCTGTAGGATATTCTCAAATCCTGACCGGCAGGTGGGCCCTGAGGACTGGAGTTAGGGAACACTGCTTTAAGATATTGATGTAGATGTTGATTTGAATCCAAAAAAGATCTGTACGACAATATAATTGTGGGTTCACACTAGTTTTTTTATTGGCTCTTTTCTTTTTCTTTTTTTATGTTTTGTACAAAATATGTATCTGGGGGTGACATTTTTAGTGACATAGCATTTTCTCAGACCTTTTTTCCTATGGAAAATGTCTGAAAATATTGTTACACCCAGAACATTGAGGGATCACAAAAAAAATGTCAGGACAGCAAAAAATTCTCAGAAATGAAAAAATCTGTACAAAAAAAACAAACTGTGTTTATAGGGAGTTATATAATTTACTATTGACCAGCATGTGACATCTGATCATCTGTCTTTAAAAAGCATACCGTAATAAATTGTAGTTTTAAAACACACAATAGGCTCCTCCAATATGCTTAACCTGACTTTCACCTCTAATTAGCCAATATCAGCCTTTCTGAACTTTGCTCTCAGCAGGTCCTATACTATACATAGAGTAGATAATTGAGATCATTCTCACATTTGTCACTTTTCTCTTAAGCAATTTCCTGCTTTACTGTTTTACAGACAGAATTTAATGTCGCGTCTCTCCAAAGCAATCCAGTTGGGTGTGGAGGATAAAATACAGGAATTGCATGTATTTTTTTTTGTTACTTTAAGGAATTGCATGTATTTTTGCACAAACTTGATGACTATCAAATAAAGATTCTTCTGCAATGGTCAGACATACACAGAGCAGGAGCGAACTCAATCCACATCCGCATGTCCGTTCCACAGCCCTACAAAAAAGATACAACATGTCCCACTCTTTTGTGGATAAGAATAGATATTTCTATCAGAGGGCAGGATGTTCCAATCTGCAAAGTGCGGAATGCACACGGCCGTTATCTGTGGGGGGTTTTAATCCGCAATTTGTGAACTGCAAAAACAGCTACGGCAGTGTACATGAGCCTGCTGTGTACATGAGCCCTAAGTGTGTATATATACAATGCATTAGGAAAAGTCTTCAGACATGTTCAACTTTTTGCACATTGCTAACATATATATTTTTCCCCATCATTCTGCATCAATACCCCATAATTACAAAGTGAAAATAAAATGTTAGAAATCTTTGCTAAATTAATGAAAAATCTTGTTGGAAGGTGAAGCTTCTGCCCAGTCTAAGTTCCAGAGCACTCTGGATCAGGTTTTCATTAACCCTTTCAGTACTGGGCCACTTTTGACCCTAAATCCCAGGCCGATTTTTGCAAATGCTAATTATTGGGTGCTTTTTCTCCTGGAGAAAAAACACCCAATAATTTGTTACCCATTTTCTCCTGAATACGGCAACACACCTCCATATGTGGTGGTAAACTGCAAAATGGCAGGACTCAGAATGAAAGGAGAGCCATATGGCTTCTGCAACGCAGATTTTGATCAGGACTTTGGTTTAGGGGTACCATTGGTTTTTATTTTTGTGGGCTCATTTTTTGCAGGATGAGGTGACGGTTTGAGTGGTACAATTAGACAATAAGACTTTTTGATTGCTTGGTATTAAACTTTTTGTGAGGCAAGGTGAAAAAAATGGCTGTTTTGGCATAGTTTAAATTATTTTATTTTTTAACAGCATTCACCTGAGGGGGCATATAATGTGATATTTTTATATAGCAGGTTGTTGCGGATGCGGCGATACCTAATGTTTTACACAGTGAAATCATTTTTGAACAGGATATAATCTTGTTTTTGTGTTGCCATTTTCTGAGAGCCCTAATCTGATGTGTCACTTTATGTGGTAATAACTTTGGAACACTTTTACTTATCCAAGCCATTCTGAGATTGTTTTCTTGTGACACATTGTGCTTCATGACAGTGGTATATTTGAGTCGATATATTTCACCTTTATTTAAAAAATATAATCCCAAATTTACCAAGAATTTGGAAAAATTCACAATTTTGTGAGGCAAGGTGAAAAAAATGGCTGTTTTGGCATAGTTTATAAAAAAATATTTTTGCAGCATTCACCTGAGGGGGCATATAATGTCATATTTTTATATAGCAGGTTGTTACGGATGCGGCGATACCTAATGTTTTACACAGTGAAATCATTTTTGAACAGAATATAATCTTGTTTTTGTGTTGCCATTTTCTAAGAGCCCTATTTTTTTTATTTTTTGGGCGATTGTCTTAGGCCTCATGCACATGACCATATGTATTTTGCGGTCCGCAAAAAATGCACCCGCAAAAAATACGGATGATGTCCATGTGCATTCTGTATTTTGGGGAACAGAACAGTTGGCCCCTAATAGAACAGTACTATCCTTGTCCGTAATGCGGACAATAATAGGAGATGTTCTATTTTTTTGCGGAACGGATATACGGACATACGGAAATGGGATGCACACTGAGTACCTTCCGTTTTTTTTGTAGACCCATTGAAATGAATGGTTCCGCATACGGTTCGAAAAAAAATGGAACGGGCATGGAAAGAAAATACATTAGTGTGCATGAGGCCTTAGATAGGGGCTACTTTTTTTGCGGGACGAGATGGCGGTTTGATTGGTACAATTTTGAGGTACATAAGAGTTTTCAATCACTTGGTAGAACACTTTTTGTGAGGCAAGGTGAAAAAAAATGGCTGTTTTGGCATAGTTATTTATTTATTTTTGACAGCATTCACCTGAGGGGGCATGTAATGTGATATTTTTTATAGAGCAGGTTGTTACGGATGCGGAAATACTTAATGACATATTTTTGTTAAGCTTTACACAGTAAAATCATTTTTGAACAGAATAAAATCTTGTTTTTGTGTTGCCATTTTCTGAGAACCCTAAAAATTTTTTGGGGGGAAGGGCACATGTCTTAGGTAGGGCTCATTTTTTGCAGGATGAGATGACTGTTTGATTGGTATCATTTTGGGGTACATAAGACTTTTTGACTTGGTATTACACTTTTTGTGAGACAAGGTGAAAAAAATGACTGTTATTTGGCATAGTTTTCTTTTTTTAGTTTTTTTACAGCAATCACCTGAGGGGGCATATATTGTGATATTTTTATACAGCAGGTTGTTACGGATGCGGAGATACCTAATATGTCTATCATTTTTATTTTTGTTAAGTTTTACACAGTGAAATCATTTTTGAACAGAATAATCTTGTTTTTGTGTTGCCATCTTCTGAGAGCCCTATTTTTTTTATTTTTTGGGCAATTGTCTAAGGTAGGAGCTCATTTTTTGTGGGATGAGATGAAGGTTTGATTGGTACCATTTTGGGGTACATTAGACTTTTTAATCACTTGGTATTACACTTTTTGTGAGGCAAGGTGACCAAAAAATTGCTTTTTTGACACTGTTTCTATTCATTTTTTTACGGTGTTCACCTGACTGGGTGGATCATGTGATATTTGTATAGAGCCAGTCGATACGGACGCAGTGATACCTAATATGTCTACTTTTATTTTTTTCCCTATTTTTTTTTTTACTTTATTTTGGGAAAAGGATGCTTTTTTTTTCTTTTTACTTGAAACTTTTAATTTTTTTGTAAAACTTTTTATTTTTTCAACTTCTTTTTTCATTTTATTTTTTGTCCCACTCTGGGATCCCCTTTACAATGCATTACAATACATCTGTATTGTTATGCATTGGCTGTAAGTGTATTACTCACTGTAATACACTTACAGCTTCCTGCTGTCACCGCCGGCCCTGGGAGAGATCTTAGAAGTTCAGATAGACGGAAGACTCAGCAGTCTATCTGACAGATCTCTCTTGTTTTCATTGTTGCTGACAGGTTTCCACCCCTTCGCAGATGCTGCTCATTATCAGTCAGGTGGCTCTTTATATGTTCCGCCTGTCACGTGTTTCCCTGCGGCTGATAGTTCTTCTGTGGAGTGCTCTGCTTGATTGGTGGTTCTCCTGTTCCAGTTGCTTCTCAAGCTAAGTCCTTTTCCTGGTGTGTCTGTTCTTACTAGGCCTTAGGGAGACACTAGCTCACTAGCTCCTTCAGTTTGGAAGGAGCTGGTTGCCTCTTTCCCTGTTCCCTAAACTGAGGGTTTGGTACAGTGTTTCAGCAGTCTCAGGTTCCTGTGCATCTGCATTTCTACCTTTGAGATTTGCACATGTTGTAGCAGCTTAGGGAGAGCATCAGGGATTGCTAGGAGGTGACCTCCTTGTTCCCTAGGTTTGGGGCCTAGTCTGTTTATTTTTTTTTGTGGTTCCCTTTGGTTGTCTTTCCTTCCCCGTACTATCCGTGACACCTGCATGTAAGATCCAGGGGGCTGGATCTCACAGGCTCTCACTGAAGGCATCGGGCTGCCTTCCCTGCCATCAGGTCCCCGTCACAGCAGGGCGGGGACCCGATAGCCACCCCACACCCGGCAGGATACCGCACAAATGCCGCAAGGGTTAATGCACCGGCCTCTGTGTTTTAACCGATGTCAGCGCATACAGCAGGGATCCGGCTATCTGTGACTGCCGGACCCTTGCAGATGATCGGGCAGGCGCAGGTCTTGCGCCCACCCGATCATGTACGGCGCTGGTATCCTACGGGTTAATAATATTTATTTATTTTATGCACTTATGTAGCACTACTATATTTCAAAGCGCTTTACAGACATTAGCATCACACTGTCCCCAATGGAGCTCCCAATCTAAGTTCCCTATCAGTATGCCTTTGAAGTGTGGGAGGAAACCGGAGAACCTGGAGGAAATACACGCAAACACAGGGAGAGCATAGAAACTCCATGAAGATGTTGTCCTTGGTCGGATTCGAACCTAAAACCCAAGTGCTGCAAGGCAGGCTTGGACTGGCCTACCTGGGAGGCGGGGATTTCCTCAGTAAGCTCCCAGTTCCTGCGCCCAGAGATAAGACAGAGGAGTAATTATTTCTCTTGTTTCTAAGAAGATATAATTATTGTAGCCACTAGGTGGCAGCATCACACAGCGATGCAGCCTCCTACTGGTGTGCATTGTACAGGAGGCCCTGCAGTATCTTCTAGGATTCCTGGGCTGCTGTCAGTGAAGGAGGAGAGAACATGTCTGGCCATCCTCCTGCCCTCCCTGCTGTCAGAAAACTGTGGCTGCTGTAGAGAAGGACTCCTCTTCGGTGCTGGGCTGATTTCTCAGGTGTGTGACAGTAGTGAGCTGTAGGAGACTGTAAGGGAGAAATAGTGGATTTGTTTATAATAGACTCAGATCTATGAATGTGTGCTGCTCTCTGCAGAGTTCAGAGTGGCATTGGGGGGACTCTGACCTAGATCCCCCCAATGCCTCTGCTTTAGGTGCACCCCCATTAGTGCCACAGCTCCAGATGCCCCCCAATGCCCCCACTCCAAATGCACCCCTAATATTGCCTCTTCTCCAGTTGCCCCCCTAATACCTCTGCTCAAGGATCACCACTATTACCCAGCCTCAGTTGACCCTAATGCCTCTGCTTTAGGTTCACCCCCATAAATGCCCCAGCTCCAGATGCCCCCACTCTAAATGCACCGCTAATATTGCCTCTCCTCCAGTTACCCCTGCTCCAGGATCCCCACTACTACCCTGCCTAAGGTGACCCTAATGCCTCTGTTTCAATTATGACCCTTCACTTGTGCCCTTTGCTCATGTTGCTCCTCTAGCACCTTTGCTTGGGCTTTGTTAAAGGTTATGACCTGCAAAGGGGGTTGGACTTATGACTAAAACATTCTGCACAGTGCGTCACATTCTCCAGTATTGACACGAATGGTTTACATGGCAGCAGTGATGATATCCCGTATTTACAGGCATCACTGCTGCCATGTAAAGAGATACTGGTGGTGGAGGATTTAAAAGGGTTGTCCAGTTTTTCGCCGGAACTGCCTGCCGGATCCAGAAATCCAGACGCAAATGAATGCATTTGTGAGACAGATCCGGATGTGGATACGTCTCACAAATCCATTGCAATACCGTATCCGTCTTTCCGGTTGTCATCCGGAAAAAGGATCCGGTATTTAGTTTTTTCTCATTTTTAAAAGTCAGAGCATGCGCAGACCGCAAAACCGGATCTGTTTTGCCAGAACACTTGGGGCCGGCTTTAATACATTTCAATGGAAATTAATGCCAGATCCGGCATTCCAGCAAGTGTTCAGAATTTTTCGCCGGAGAGAAAACTGCAGCATGCTGCGGTATTTTGGGACTGAACTGATGCATACTGAACGGAATGCTCTCCATTCAGAATGCATTAGGATAAAACTGATGTCACGACTGAGGATGGGGAAAACCCTCAGCCGTGCGGTGCCCGTAGATGTTTGGTCGCTGCAAGGCCAGGACCACAGGATCAGGGAGCAGGTCACCTCCTAAAGCCTCCCTGATCTGACCCTAACTCCTAGCGGCATGAGTCGACCTTAAAGGTAGGAGGACTCATTCTCTGGAGCCTCGGGTCCCTACTATTCCTCCGCAGGTCCCTAAGCTAGGAGCTGGATAGACTACCTGTTCCTCCTGAACACGGAGGAACAGGAGCCTAGAATGGCCAAGCTGTAATTAAGGGGAATCCAATACAACTTATGGCAGTGGCAGGTACGTGGAAACTACAACCTCACCTACCTGCCACAGACACACAGCCTGGAACCCATGTAAAAGTGCTGTTTGTCCACAACAACAGAAATGACAACAGCACACACAATGCATCACACAGGAAACCAGGAAACCATAAGGTGCAATAAACAAGCAACCACATACACATAAACATAACATCAGACAAGGTAACATAGTTTTATGACCAGAAGGGTGGCCCCCACTGGCAGTTGTTAAATAACCAGGAGGATGTCTCCAGCAAGCATGGCTGAAGCACCCTCTCTGACTACTGGCTTCCACTGAGGCTTTATAGGGCCAAGAAGCCACACCCAACAGTCAGACACACCCAGTGCTCACACAGAAATAAGGGAGTTAACCCTTCCAACACCAGGCAGGGTAGTGAAGCCACACAAAGGGAAAAACACACAAACACACTCACCTGTTACCGCCGGCAACGGCATGCGTGGCAACCGTGTCCTGAAGAACAGCCAGCAGGCCGAGACACTGCCACCACATGCACACAACACCAGACGTTGCCGCGGACAACCGCAAGTGAAGGGAGGTGTCTAAGTGCACAACAAACAGACAAAGGAAGTGCACACAAACACACGTTGCCAAGGGCAACCACACGCATGCCTGTTGTCCGTGGCAACCGCACCTGAGGCAAACCACTAAGTGCCCCCAGCTGCGGTTGACACAACACCAAACCGCGGGCAACTGCATGCGGCTCCCAAGGAGTCACGGCCATGACCAAGAGTCGTGACAACTGATCAGTTCTTTTCCGGTATTGAGCTCCTGTGACGGAACTCAATACCGGAAAAGAAAAACGCTAGTGTGAAAGTCCCCTTAGCCATGTATAAGTGGCTTGTGTGCCACATGTGTCCAATGAGTGATTGGTGTGCGCTGCATGTGCCTTGTGTCTGACTGACTTAAGTGCAGGATATCCATATTTGTGTAAATTCTGCCAAATGTATGTTTGTGCATTTTGCTGTGAATGTCTGCCATTATACTTAACATCTGGGCCCTTTACCCCCTTCCTGACAGAGCCTAATTTTGCTTATCTGACCTGTGTCACTTTATGTGGTAATAACTTTGGAACGCTTTTACTTATCCAAGCCATTCTGAGATTGCTTTCTTGTGACACATTGTACTTCATGACAGTGGTAAATTTGATCCGATATATTTCACCTTTTTTTAAATAAAATAATCCAAAATTTACCAAAAATTTTGAAAAATTCACAATTTTAAACATTTATATTTCTCTGCTTTTAAAACAGAAAGTGATACCTCATAAAATATTTATTACTTAACATTCCACATATGTCTACTTTATGTTGGCATAATTTTGTAAATGTCATTTTATTCTTTTAGGACGTTAGAAGGCTTAGAATTTTAGAAGCAATTCTTATTTTTTAAGACAATTTCCAAAACCCACTTTTTTAAGGACCAGTTCAGGTCTGAAGTCACTTTGTGGGGCTTACAAAGTGGAAACCCCCATAAATGACCCCATTGTAGAAACGACACCCCTCAAGTTACTCAAAACTGATTTTACAAACTTTGTTTACCCTTCAGGTGTTCCACAAGAACTAAAGGAAAATTGGCAGATTTTCCATTTTAATCAATTTTTTTATTTAACACATCGAGGTTTAACAGCCAAACAAAACTCAATATTTATTACCCTGATTCTGCGGTTAACAGAAACACCCCACATGTGGTCGTGAATTGATGTAAGGGCACACGGCAGGGAGCAGAAGAAATGGAGCGCCATATGGTTTTTGGAAGGCAGATTTTGCTGAACTTGTTTTTAGATGCCATGTCCCATTTGAAGCCCCCCTGATGTACCCTTATAGTAGAATCTCCGAAAAAGTGACCTCATTTTGGAAACTAGGGGATAAGGTGCCAGTTTTATTGGTACTATTTTGGGGTACATATGATTTTTAATTGCTCTATATTACGTTTTTTGTGAGGCAAGGTAACCAAAAAATTGCTGTTTTGGCATTGTTTTTATTTTTTACAACATTCATCTGACAGGGTAGATCATGCACTATTTTTATAGAGCAGGTTGTTAGGGACACAATGATATCAAATATGTCTACTTTCAATGATGTTTGTTTCAGTTTTCCATAGTAAAGCATTTTTGGAAAAAAAAAGTTTTTGTGTCTCCATTTGCTGAACGCCATATTTTTTTAAATTTTTTTGCCGATCGTCTTGTGCAGGGGCACGTTTTTTGCAGGAAGAATTGGTGTTTTTATTGGTAAAATTTTTGGGTACATATGATTTTTTGATCATTCATTATTACACTTTATGGGGCAAGGTGACCAAAAATTGGTTGTTTTAGCACAGTTCAGATAGACGGAAGACTCAGCAGTCTATCTGACAGATCTCTCTTGTTTTCATTGTTGCTGACAGGTTTCCACCCCTTCGCAGATGCTGCTCATTATCAGTCAGGTGGCTCTTTATATGTTCCGCCTGTCACGTGTTTCCCTGCGGCTGATAGTTCTTCTGTGGAGTGCTCTGCTTGATTGGTGGTTCTCCTGTTCCAGTTGCTTCTCAAGCTAAGTCCTTTTCCTGGTGTGTCTGTTCTTACTAGGCCTTAGGGAGACACTAGCTCACTAGCTCCTTCAGTTTGGAAGGAGCTGGTTGCCTCTTTCCCTGTTCCCTAAACTGAGGGTTTGGTACAGTGTTTCAGCAGTCTCAGGTTCCTGTGCATCTGCATTTCTACCTTTGAGATTTGCACATGTTGTAGCAGCTTAGGGAGAGCATCAGGGATTGCTAGGAGGTGACCTCCTTGTTCCCTAGGTTTGGGGCCTAGTCTGTTTATTTTTTTTTGTGGTTCCCTTTGGTTGTCTTTCCTTCCCCGTACTATCCGTGACACCTGCATGTAAGATCCAGGGGGCTGGATCTCACAGGCTCTCACTGAAGGCATCGGGCTGCCTTCCCTGCCATCAGGTCCCCGTCACAGCAGGGCGGGGACCCGATAGCCACCCCACACCCGGCAGGATACCGCACAAATGCCGCAAGGGTTAATGCACCGGCCTCTGTGTTTTAACCGATGTCAGCGCATACAGCAGGGATCCGGCTATCTGTGACTGCCGGACCCTTGCAGATGATCGGGCAGGCGCAGGTCTTGCGCCCACCCGATCATGTACGGCGCTGGTATCCTACGGGTTAATAATATTTATTTATTTTATGCACTTATGTAGCACTACTATATTTCAAAGCGCTTTACAGACATTAGCATCACACTGTCCCCAATGGAGCTCCCAATCTAAGTTCCCTATCAGTATGCCTTTGAAGTGTGGGAGGAAACCGGAGAACCTGGAGGAAATACACGCAAACACAGGGAGAGCATAGAAACTCCATGAAGATGTTGTCCTTGGTCGGATTCGAACCTAAGACCCAAGTGCTGCAAGGCAGGCTTGGACTGGCCTACCTGGGAGGCGGGGATTTCCTCAGTAAGCTCCCAGTTCCTGCGCCCAGAGATAAGACAGAGGAGTAATTATTTCTCTTGTTTCTAAGAAGATATAATTATTGTAGCCACTAGGTGGCAGCATCACACAGCGATGCAGCCTCCTACTGGTGTGCATTGTACAGGAGGCCCTGCAGTATCTTCTAGGATTCCTGGGCTGCTGTCAGTGAAGGAGGAGAGAACATGTCTGGCCATCCTCCTGCCCTCCCTGCTGTCAGAAAACTGTGGCTGCTGTAGAGAAGGACTCCTCTTCGGTGCTGGGCTGATTTCTCAGGTGTGTGACAGTAGTGAGCTGTAGGAGACTGTAAGGGAGAAATAGTGGATTTGTTTATAATAGACTCAGATCTATGAATGTGTGCTGCTCTCTGCAGAGTTCAGAGTGGCATTGGGGGGACTCTGACCTAGATCCCCCCAATGCCTCTGCTTTAGGTGCACCCCCATTAGTGCCACAGCTCCAGATGCCCCCCAATGCCCCCACTCCAAATGCACCCCTAATATTGCCTCTTCTCCAGTTGCCCCCCTAATACCTCTGCTCAAGGATCACCACTATTACCCAGCCTCAGTTGACCCTAATGCCTCTGCTTTAGGTTCACCCCCATAAATGCCCCAGCTCCAGATGCCCCCACTCTAAATGCACCGCTAATATTGCCTCTCCTCCAGTTACCCCTGCTACAGGATCCCCACTACTACCCTGCCTAAGGTGACCCTAATGCCTCTGTTTCAATTATGACCCTTCACTTGTGCCCTTTGCTCATGTTGCTCCTCTAGCACCTTTGCTTGGGCTTTGTTAAAGGTTATGACCTGCAAAGGGGGTTGGACTTATGACTAAAACATTCTGCACAGTGCGTCACATTCTCCAGTATTGACACGAATGGTTTACATGGCAGCAGTGATGATATCCCGTATTTACAGGCATCACTGCTGCCATGTAAAGAGATACTGGTGGTGGAGGATTTAAAAGGGTTGTCCAGTTTTTCGCCGGAACTGCCTGCCGGATCCAGAAATCCAGACGCAAATGAATGCATTTGTGAGACAGATCCGGATGTGGATACGTCTCACAAATCCATTGCAATACCGTATCCGTCTTTCCGGTTGTCATCCGGAAAAAGGATCCGGTATTTAGTTTTTTCTCATTTTTAAAAGTCAGAGCATGCGCAGACCGCAAAACCGGATCTGTTTTGCCAGAACACTTGGGGCCGGCTTTAATACATTTCAATGGAAATTAATGCCAGATCCGGCATTCCAGCAAGTGTTCAGAATTTTTCGCCGGAGAGAAAACTGCAGCATGCTGCGGTATTTTGGGACTGAACTGATGCATACTGAACGGAATGCTCTCCATTCAGAATGCATTAGGATAAAACTGATGTCACGACTGAGGATGGGGAAAACCCTCAGCCGTGCGGTGCCCGTAGATGTTTGGTCGCTGCAAGGCCAGGACCACAGGATCAGGGAGCAGGTCACCTCCTAAAGCCTCCCTGATCTGACCCTAACTCCTAGCGGCATGAGTCGACCTTAAAGGTAGGAGGACTCATTCTCTGGAGCCTCGGGTCCCTACTATTCCTCCGCAGGTCCCTAAGCTAGGAGCTGGATAGACTACCTGTTCCTCCTGAACACGGAGGAACAGGAGCCTAGAATGGCCAAGCTGTAATTAAGGGGAATCCAATACAACTTATGGCAGTGGCAGGTACGTGGAAACTACAACCTCACCTACCTGCCACAGACACACAGCCTGGAACCCATGTAAAAGTGCTGTTTGTCCACAACAACAGAAATGACAACAGCACACACAATGCATCACACAGGAAACCAGGAAACCATAAGGTGCAATAAACAAGCAACCACATACACATAAACATAACATCAGACAAGGTAACATAGTTTTATGACCAGAAGGGTGGCCCCCACTGGCAGTTGTTAAATAACCAGGAGGATGTCTCCAGCAAGCATGGCTGAAGCACCCTCTCTGACTACTGGCTTCCACTGAGGCTTTATAGGGCCAAGAAGCCACACCCAACAGTCAGACACACCCAGTGCTCACACAGAAATAAGGGAGTTAACCCTTCCAACACCAGGCAGGGTAGTGAAGCCACACAAAGGGAAAAACACACAAACACACTCACCTGTTACCGCCGGCAACGGCATGCGTGGCAACCGTGTCCTGAAGAACAGCCAGCAGGCCGAGACACTGCCACCACATGCACACAACACCAGACGTTGCCGCGGACAACCGCAAGTGAAGGGAGGTGTCTAAGTGCACAACAAACAGACAAAGGAAGTGCACACAAACACACGTTGCCAAGGGCAACCACACGCATGCCTGTTGTCCGTGGCAACCGCACCTGAGGCAAACCACTAAGTGCCCCCAGCTGCGGTTGACACAACACCAAACCGCGGGCAACTGCATGCGGCTCCCAAGGAGTCACGGCCATGACCAAGAGTCGTGACAACTGATCAGTTCTTTTCCGGTATTGAGCTCCTGTGACGGAACTCAATACCGGAAAAGAAAAACGCTAGTGTGAAAGTCCCCTTAGCCATGTATAAGTGGCTTGTGTGCCACATGTGTCCAATGAGTGATTGGTGTGCGCTGCATGTGCCTTGTGTCTGACTGACTTAAGTGCAGGATATCCATATTTGTGTAAATTCTGCCAAATGTATGTTTGTGCATTTTGCTGTGAATGTCTGCCATTATACTTAACATCTGGGCCCTTTACCCCCTTCCTGACAGAGCCTAATTTTGCTTATCTGACCTGTGTCACTTTATGTGGTAATAACTTTGGAACGCTTTTACTTATCCAAGCCATTCTGAGATTGCTTTCTTGTGACACATTGTACTTCATGACAGTGGTAAATTTGATCCGATATATTTCACCTTTTTTTAAATAAAATAATCCAAAATTTACCAAAAATTTTGAAAAATTCACAATTTTAAACATTTATATTTCTCTGCTTTTAAAACAGAAAGTGATACCTCATAAAATATTTATTACTTAACATTCCACATATGTCTACTTTATGTTGGCATAATTTTGTAAATGTCATTTTATTCTTTTAGGACGTTAGAAGGCTTAGAATTTTAGAAGCAATTCTTATTTTTTAAGACAATTTCCAAAACCCACTTTTTTAAGGACCAGTTCAGGTCTGAAGTCACTTTGTGGGGCTTACAAAGTGGAAACCCCCATAAATGACCCCATTGTAGAAACGACACCCCTCAAGTTACTCAAAACTGATTTTACAAACTTTGTTTACCCTTCAGGTGTTCCACAAGAACTAAAGGAAAATTGGCAGATTTTCCATTTTAATCAATTTTTTTATTTAACACATCGAGGTTTAACAGCCAAACAAAACTCAATATTTATTACCCTGATTCTGCGGTTAACAGAAACACCCCACATGTGGTCGTGAATTGATGTAAGGGCACACGGCAGGGAGCAGAAGAAATGGAGCGCCATATGGTTTTTGGAAGGCAGATTTTGCTGAACTTGTTTTTAGATGCCATGTCCCATTTGAAGCCCCCCTGATGTACCCTTATAGTAGAATCTCCGAAAAAGTGACCTCATTTTGGAAACTAGGGGATAAGGTGCCAGTTTTATTGGTACTATTTTGGGGTACATATGATTTTTAATTGCTCTATATTACGTTTTTTGTGAGGCAAGGTAACCAAAAAATTGCTGTTTTGGCATTGTTTTTATTTTTTACAACATTCATCTGACAGGGTAGATCATGCACTATTTTTATAGAGCAGGTTGTTAGGGACACAATGATATCAAATATGTCTACTTTCAATGATGTTTGTTTCAGTTTTCCATAGTAAAGCATTTTTGGAAAAAAAAAGTTTTTGTGTCTCCATTTGCTGAACGCCATATTTTTTTAAATTTTTTTGCCGATCGTCTTGTGCAGGGGCACGTTTTTTGCAGGAAGAATTGGTGTTTTTATTGGTAAAATTTTTGGGTACATATGATTTTTTGATCATTCATTATTACACTTTATGGGGCAAGGTGACCAAAAATTGGTTGTTTTAGCACAGTTTTTATTTATTTTTACAGCATTCGCCTGCCTTCTGATCTGTATACACAATGCTCGTTGCTGTGTATACAGCGATCTAGAAGGCAGGCACACCTGGGAACTGTCCCTGCCTTCTCTTTGGGTTGCCCTGCTGTCACTTACAGAGGGTTCCCCGCTCGGCAGCTGCACAATTAGCGTGCAGCTGCCATCTCTGAATGGACATTCCAGAACGTCCATTCAGAGATAAACATCCACCCATAGGATGTTTATATCCTATGGGCAGATGTGAAGTGGTGAATAATTCTGTTATCACTGTAAGTGCTCATGAACACGACCGTTGGATGTTTTGCAGTCTGCAAATTGCGGCTCCGCAAAACATGGATTCCGGGTGTGTGCATTCCACATTATGCGGAAGAGAACATCTGCCCTCTAATAGAACAGTCCTATCCTTGTCTGTAATGCTGACAATAATAGGACATGTTCTATCATTTTGCACAACGGCCATGCTGACATACAGACACGGAATGCATACGGAGTAAAAAATTTTTTTATTGCGGCCCCATTGAAGTGAAGTGAACGGTACAGACATGGAAAAAAAATAAGTTAGTGTGCAGGAGCCCTAAGGTGGGCCCCCAGAATCAGTTACACTGGTGGGCCCAAAGTACCCCAGTCCGACACTGCTGCAAGGCACCAGTGCTAACCACTGAGCCACCGTGAATATCTTTGTACTTTGCTCCATTCAGCTTTCCCCCAACTCTGACCAGTCTCCCAGTCCCAGTCGCTGAAAAGAACCCCCACAGCATGATGCTACCACCACCATGCTTCACTGTAAAGATGTATTGAGCAGGTGATGAGCAGTGCCTGTCTTCCTACAGATGTGATGCTTAGAATTGAGACCAAAAAGTTCAATATTGGTTTCATCAGACTAGAGAATCTTGTTTCTCACAGTCTGATAGTCTTTTAGCTGCTCTTTTGAAAACTCCAGTTAGTCTTTCATGTGTCTTTTAATGAGGCTTCTTTCTGTCCACTCTGCCATAAAGCCCAGATTGGTGAAGCTCTGTAGTTCTTGTTGGCCTTCTGAAAGTGTCTCCAATTTATGCACACAGGATCTTTGGAGCTCAGCCAGAATAACCATTGAGGTCTTGGTCACCCCTCTTACCAAGGCTCTTTCCTCCGATTACTTAGTTTGGTGGAGCAGCCAGCTCTAGGAAGAGTCCTGGTTGTTCAAAGTTCTTTTATTTAAGAATCGTCAAGGCCACTGTGTGTAGAAACAAAGGTTTCGTTCACACCAGCGTTCAGCCTTTCCGTTCTCCTGCTCCGTTATAGGAGCAGGAGAACGGAAAGGACGGATTGGGCACATAACTGAGCCGAGCGGAGCCTACGGACCCCATAGACTATAATGGGGTCCGTTATATTTCCGCTCAGAAGATGATTTTTAAGCTGAGACAAAAGTCCTGTATGCAGTACTTTCGTATCCGCTCCAAAATCATCTTCTGAACGTAAACCTAACAGACCCCATTATAGTCTTTGGGGTCTGTAGGCTCCGCTCGGCTCAGTTATGTGCCCAATCCGTCCTTTCCGTTCTCCTGCTCCTATAACGGAACAGGAGAACGGAAAGGCTGAACGCTGGTGTGAACTCAGCCTCAAAAATGATCAAGAGAAGTTGGAGGCCATAGAGCTAAATTTCAAGTGTCATGGCAAGGGGTTGCATAGCAAAGGGACATATTTACAGTATGTCTATGCAAAGTTTTAGTTTTTCCTTTTTAATAAAATTCAGTTTTTAATAAAATTCCGTTTTTACTGTCTCATTATGGGGTAGTAAGTGCAGATTGATGGGGGGAAAACTTTATTTATTTATTTATTTATTTCAGCACAATGCTGCAACATAACAAAATGTTGAAAAAGTGAAAGTGTCTGAAGACATTCTGAATGCATTGTAGATTCTTGGCAGTTAGTTTTATGCAAAAGACCCTCTGGTGCAAACATAAAATGAGACTATTCATGATATGATTACAGTCAACATCCCTGGTGTCCTCCATTCCCCCTCTGCTGCCTCTGTCCCTCCATTCTGAACCTCCGTCAGATGCTCACCACATCACAGACTGCTCCATGTAGAGTGCTATAGGAAAGTCTAAGACAAGCCTATCAGTACATTGGCTCAAGTCTAGATATGTGACACAGGCAAACACCATTTTTGGCTCCTTTACACTTGATAAAAAAAAACCTGGATCAAATACAAATGCATGACCCAAATGCTGAAGGATTAACTAATTTTTTTTAAACTATTTTTGTAATGTTGCTGAAATAGAGATGTAAAAATGGAAGTAATATGCACATGTAAAATATACAAATACGAAACATGACCAGAGAGTGCTATGGACTACAATCAGTACCAATACAGATCTGTTGGAATATGCTGCCAAAAAAGTAATGCACATTAAAAAGTGCATTAAAAGCCATAAATATATTTTTTCATGAGAAAGAAATGGATTCAGTACGGATCTGCAATACGGAAGTGTGAATGAGCCTTTTCTCTTAGGGTACATGGCGACACTGCAATGCACCTGAGATCCTGTCAGCTGTTGCGAGAGCAGTGTTTCGCCATGCAGCCGTACCCTTATAAATGACCTTTGGCTTTCTTCTTAGGGTGCGGCCACACAGGTTTTTGATGCAGGTTTTAAAACCAAAACCAGAAGTGGATTACAAGAAAAAAAAGAGGAGAAATCATATTTGTCCTTAAAGGGTTATTAACTTTTCCAAAACTTTTGATATGTTATAACTTTAGATTGGTGGGGGTCTGAGAGCTGAGACTCTGACTGATCGCTAGAATTAGGGGATAGAAGCGCGCGCATAGCACTATCTCTCCTCAGTGCAGGAGTTGGGCCCCATAGAAGTCTATGGACCCCTCTCGATTTCGTCCTGGGCAGTGATATTTGAGCACTTCACTCCCCTGACTCTAGAGATCAGTGGAGGTCTCAGCACTCAATCCCTCACCAATCTAAAGTTTTGATATGTCTCTATGACATATCAAAAGTTTATTGAAAACTTTAATATCTTCTCTCCTTTTATGAACCACACCTGATTTTGGCTTTCAAAACCGGATCAAAAAGCCTGACTGTACCTTCATACATAATCTGTTTATTCAAAGCAATCACCGAGCCAGTGAGGATTCTGCTTATTAGAGACAGTCAGGCCCTGTCACAATACAGATATGAAATATACAGAAGGCAATGGGAGGGGTAGGGTTACAATGAATCAGGTGTGGCACTCCTGATAAAATAGCCTGAGGAAAGCAAAGTTCACAGCCTGAGCCAAAGGAAACAATTCCTGTGTGTGAAACCTCATCTTGAGTCACATATGATGTAAAGAATATATCACTTTGGTCATCACAGCAAATTGCCTTTTGCCCTGCACTAAATCGCGCAGGGCAAGGGAGCGCATTGAACTGCTCCGATGCTCAAGTCAGGGGGGCTGCCTGGGTGAAAATGGGGATATGTCCGGGTTCAGCTCTAAACCTGGACAACCCCTTTAAGGCCCCCTGCACACAAATGTGTGCGCCCCGTGGCCGTGCTGCGACCCACAAAATGCGGGCCGCAAAGCACGAACACCGATAATGGGGCAGCCACAGTGGATCGCAGACCCATTCACTTTAATGGGTCCGTGATCCGGCAGTTCCGCAAAAATAAACACGGAACGGTGTGCAGCAGGCCTAAGGCTACGCCCATACCTGCCTTAGGGCATTTCGGCACTCTGTTCCAGCAGAGGAGCAGAATATTGGAATTGCCCAAGCTTAGGGCTCATGCACATGAACATATTTTCTTTCCGTGTCCATTCAGGTTTTTTTGCAGACCATATGCGGAACCATTCATTTCAATGGGTCCGCAAAAAAAAAGAAGTTACTCCGTGTGCATTCCATTTCCATATCGCAAAAAAATAGAACATGTCCTATCCGTGTGCACCCCACATCACTGATGCGGACTCATTCACTTGAATGGGTCCGCAATCCAGGAGATGCGGTGCAGTGCGGAACGGAAGCACAAATTGGAAGCCCAAGGAAGCACTACGGAGTGCTTCCGTGGTATTTCTGTCCGTTCCTCCTCACCGCTAAAAAATAGAACATGTTCTATGTTTTTTTACGGGGAGGACGGATCATGGACCCGTTCAAAATGCGGTCCCCAATGCACGGAACGGCCGCACAACGGCCGTGTGCATGAGGCCTATGTCTATATTTCAATTCTGCAAAAAAAAAAAGAACATGTCCTATTATTGTCCGCATTACAGACAAGGATAGGACTGTTCTATTAGGTGCCACGGAATACACACGGACGTCATCCGTATTTTTTTCAAAATACATACGGTCGTGTGCACGAGCCCTTACTCTGGGCTTTGTCTAAAAAAAAAGTGAATCGAAAGAACCCAAAAAAAAAATGGAAACTTAATGTGGCCCTGGAAAAAACCTAAAGGCCCCATGCTGTAGTCGGGTCCAAACTGTAGTGTGCCGTAATGTAGCACAAAATGCTGCCCCAGCAGAACCAAGTACCACAGTGCAGCACAATATACCGCCCCAGCAGAACAAAAATACCACAGTGCAGCACAATATACCGCCCCAGCAGAACGAAATACCGCCCCAACAGAACGAAATACCACAATGCAGCACAAAATACTGCCTCCCCCACTGCAGTATTCAACTGTATAACAGTCCTGAGGATGGAGATACAGCTGAATTCAGGAGGGCACCTGTGTCTGCTGGCCAAGTGCAATAATACCTGATGTTTCTAGCATTAATTACTACTGACAGCATGAGGTCATTATGTATCCAGCTGGCAGCCTTGAGGAGTGCTCAGGTGGTCCCTTGGGCATCGACCCACCAGGAAATTTCCCTATAGCCAGTCTGCCCTTGGTGTGACACCACCCATAAGCAGTGCTAGACGTACTGTATTTCCTTCCTCTGTTGAAATAACATTTATGTTAGGCCGGGTTCACATCTGCGGTATGCTGATCTGACTGCCTTATCCAGCGCAAAGGTTTTTGTCCTGCCGAAACCTGGCATTTATACCGGAAAAGCAGCAGGATCACTACCAAATCCCGTTATAGTCAAGAGGGATCCACTGGTAGATGGGCATGTCCGGGGATGCCAGATATGGTGAGCTCCGGTAGATCCAAACTTTACTGTTAATGTAGTCTCCATGGAAGTCACAGTTAGACAAATGATCATCGTCTGATATCAATCACGTCTATCCAAACCAATCGAGTGATGCCCAACTAGCAGCCTAGTGTTACATGCGGCCTTCATGTACATTAAGTGCGCCAAGTAACTTAACGCCATATATGATATGCCATGGTGTATTTGATATGCCATAATATGTGCCTTTGGCTCTGGGAGACTCTAGCGAGTTAACCGTATGCATTAATGTGGGTGAAACACCATGTATGTATTGTGGCCCTGGCGTGAATGTGGCATAGTAATGCTATGGGTAGCCTGTGGCAGCATTTCGACACCTCATAAGAGTCAAATCCCTTCAGCAGGGTGTTTAAAGGGGTTCAATAGGTATATGTGGTTCAATACTAAATAATAATAATCTTTATTTATATAGCGCCAACACATTCCGCAGCGCCTTATAATTCAGGGGTTCATGTACAAACAGTCATAAATAACATAGCAACAGACAAGTCGATTACTACAAGAGGAATGAGGGCCCTGCTCGCAAGAGCTTACAATTAGAGATGAGCGAACTTCTGTTTTAAGTTCGGCGTCTAAAGTTCGGCTTCCGGTTAGCGGAGAATCCCAATCTGGAACCGGATATGGATTCCGACTTCCGTTGTGGTCCGTGGTAGCGGAATCAATAATCGGCCATTATTGATTCCGCTACCACGGACCACAACGGAAGTCGGAATCCATATCCGGTTCCAGATCGGGATTCTCCGCTAACCGGAAGCCGAACTTTAGACGCCGAACTTAAAACAGAAGTTCGCTCATCTCTACTTACAATCTATGAGGGGATAGGGGTGACACAAAAGGTAGAAGTGCTTGTTATGTACAATAGTCCAGTCATCTTGGGAGAATAGGAGAGCAGATATAAGGCCACATGAGCCGGTCAGCAGCCAGTATACAAAGTGCTTCTGGGTGCAGTGGAGGCTCAGCTTCAGGGAATGATAAATGGGCGATGGGGGGTTAGATCAAGGGAGGTGATAGGCCACCCTGAAAAGATGTGTTTTTAGAGAACGCTTAAAACTGTGCATGTTGTGATTGAGCCTGATTTCTTGGTGTAGAGCATTCCAGGGAACCGGTGCAGCTCGGGAGAGATCTTGGAGCCGGGAGAGAGAGGTTCGGATTTTTGTGGAAGTCAGTCGTAAGTCATTGGTGAACGGTGAGCACGGGTAGGGCGGTAGACGGAGATGTAGGGTGGTGCAGCACTGTGGAGGGCTTTGTGGGTGAGGACGAGCAGTTTGAATTGGATTCTATAGTGTATGGGCAACCAGTGCAATGACTGACACATGGCAGAGGCATCAGAGTAGCGGTTGGACAGATAGGTGACCCTGGCTGCTGCATTAAGAATAGATTGGAGAGGGGAGAGTCTGGTGAGGGGGAGGCCGATTAATAGTGAGTAGCAGTAATCAAGGCGGGAGTGGATCAGGGCAACAATGAGAGTTTTTGTTGTTTCCATAGTGAGATAGGGGCGGATACTAGAGATGTTTTTGAGGTGCAGGCGACATGAGCGGGAGAGAGACTGAATATAGGGGGTGAAGGAAAGATCAGTGTCAAAAGTCACCCCGAGACAGCGGGCGTGCTGCCTAGGAGTGATGACGGTGTTGCACACCGAGAGGCAGATATCAGGTGTAGGTAGGTTAGTAGATGGAGAGAACACAAGTAGTTCAGTTTTTGAAAGATTTTGTTTCAGATAGAGAGAGGACATAATGTTAGAGACAGCGGACAGACAGACACTGGTGTTCTGTAATACAGCAGGAGAGGACATAATGTTAGAGACGGCAGAGAGACAGACAGTCACTGGTGTTCTGTAATACAGCAGGGGTGATGTCAGGGGATGAAGTGTATGGTTGTGTGTCATCAGCATAGAGATGGTACTGGAAACCAAATCTGCTGATGGTCTGGCCAATTGGTGCTGTGTACAGGGAGAAGAGGAGAGGGCCTAGGACTGAACCCTGAGGAACTCCAACAGCGAGGGGAGAGGTAAGGAAGTGGAGCCAGCGAATAATACACTGAAAGAGCGACCAGAGAGATGGGAAGAACACCAGGAGAGGGCCTAGGACTGAACCCTGAGGAACTCCAACAGCGAGGGGAGAGGTAAGGAAGTGGAGCCAGCGAATGATACACTGAAAGAGATAGGAAGAACACCACGAGAGGGCAGTGTCCTTTAGGCCGATGGATTGGAGCATGGCGAGTAGGAGATGGTGGTCTACAGTGTCAAAAGCTGCAGATAACGTAATAGTCACACTTTCATCATAATTGCACCATTACATTTTTATTAGACATATATTAAACAACCTGATTGGCATACACAAATAGGTTAAAAAGACTAAAAACAACAACACAGTAGTGGTGGCCGGACAGCGGGATAAAAATGATAAAGTACAGGTGCAAAAGGTTTATGGGAAGGTGTTATAAACACAGTCTAACAATGTGGCTATGAAAATACATGGTTAATATTATGTATGCTTACAAGGAAATAAAGTATAATACAAGATATGTAAGCAGATAATTGATAACACCAAACGAAATATAACATCCCAACCTCAAGTCAGACCTCCCCCACGCTGGAAACACCACAAGCCAAGGGAGACAGTAAGCTGTTACCACATAAAGGGACAGTATTAGGACTCATTCAGACAACCGTATGAATGGGTCCACATCCATTCCGCAATTTTGCGGAACAGGTGGACCCATTCATTTCAATGGGGCCACAAAAGATGCGGACATCCGCATCCGTAAAGATGTGGCTGTCCGCATCTGTAATTCCGTTCCGCCCCGCAAGAAAGATACAGCAAGTCCTATTCTTGTCCACAATTGAAGACAAGAATAGTCATTTCTATCATAGTGCCAGCCATGTGGGGTCCGCAAAATGCGAAACGCACACAGCTGGTATCCATGTTTTGCGGGTCCACAATTAGTGGATCGCAAGACACTACGGCTGTATACCTGTTGCCACTCTAAGGGACTGTAACTATAACTGGTTGTCTCATGTGAGACTGTAACCCCTAAACCTGTGGTCTCATGTCACACTACTGCATCCAGCAAGCTTCATGCCCCACGTGAGACCAGTAAATATCCTTGAAGCAAGTTCTGTCTGTGTCTGACTGCATTTCTTCTGCCACCCTAGAGTTGGCCGATACACATACTACTCAAGGAGCAAAAGGATCCTTTAAGTAAGGATTGATCCCCTTACATGCTATGTGTTTTCCTCTCTTATGGGGCTACCATGGTGTCTTTCCAACATCCCCAAATTGTGTTTTGAGTGTATATGTGTTATGTATAGGTGACTATAGGTGGGGTTTTTTTCTGGTCAAACCTGTTTTTAGCCACAAATATAGATGTGTAAAAAGTCATATGTGTGTGTCTACACCTTGACCCGACCTTGACCTATTGTGATGTGTGGCCCTTCCATGGAGTAAATGCTGTTTTTGAGCCACCCACAGTATATCCGGCTGACCTACACTTGTCAGTATATATGTATATTTGAGAATAGCAGCACAGATTAATGCTTTGGTATTGCAGGATACTAATTCTTGTTCCCATGTGATAAAAAAAAAAAGCTAAATCACACTCCTAAAATTCACTGAAAACAGCATGGTGTAGCCATTATTTTCTGTATCCGGTGACATGCAGAACACCAGTCCACGCTGCCAATCGCTATTCTGCCCAGTTACTTTTTTTAACCCTATTGCTACTGTTTTACTAGCTTTTATTTGCAATCAGGAATAGTAAGAATTGGAACTGATACCCGGCTTAGGCTACTTTCATACTTGCATTGTTAACGCTGGTATTGACATCTTGCAGAGGATCGCAATACCGGAATTAAACGGATGCGTTTTGATTTTGCACATCCGGATGTGGATTAGGATGTGGCTGTGTGAGATCAAAACGGAAAAACATGTATCTGTCACTAAATACATTGAAACTCAATGGGTGACGGGTCAGTTTTTTTCCCCATTTTTATGAACAGACACAAAACTGCAGCTTGCAGTGGTCTTGTGTCCGGTCACAAAACGGAATGCTGGCGGACCGGAAGACGTCCTGATGCATCCTGAACGGATCTCTTTCCATTCAGAATACATGAGGACTAAATTGAGATCCTCTGCTGGAATATACTGGAAAACAAAAAACGGAAGTGTGAAAGTAGCTGCTGTGTACATTTAATAACATCTTTATGTCTTTATCGTAGCCGACAGAAAGGACAAAGATTCGGCTCTACAGTCCATACCGGCTGCTCCAGACGGGTCAGGAGAGAGAAGAACACACCATATATTCCTTTCCTGACAGGTTTATTTGCTGGAGCATTTCCCCACTAAGGTCACGTCACCTAATGTCTCAACACCATAGAAAAACCAATACCGAGAACTTCCCAAACCATCAGGTTAAGGGCCTGTAACACTTTTTTTCTTGTTTAATTACTGAGTAATTATTTGACTTCCCTCTATACAATGTGTAATCTGCTCCCAGGCCTGTCCTGTCTTGCTGGAAAATGTGGATCTTTATATAATAGAATACACTGGAGTGGCTGAAGAACTGTGAGGCATGTAAAAGGCTGAAGCCAAACAGCTAAGCTGGCCATACAGTTTAGAAAGCCCCCCCCCCCCCCCCATATATACATGTGCAGCAAGCCCTTGAGGAGCTAGAGCAGAGGATGGGAGTGGTAGTGGCTCTGACTACATGTAACAGCGGCTGCAGTATGCCGATCTTCCCCTGCTTACCGTCGTGCACCTGGGTGCCACGCTCAGCGATGATTCTTCTGTCCACCGCTGCAGTCCTGGACTCTGTCGCCTGTAAGTGCTTTGGTGCTGAGGATTCCACTCCACGGGTTCCATTCAGCCCTGGCCACAGCATGCTTGTTGCTGGTGTCTGGTTTCATTGCTCTAAGGGCGGAGCGCATCACTCCCTGGACTGTGTGGGTTAGGTCAAGTGACCTCGCTGACCAACCCTGGCTCTCCTACAGGTATTTCAGTGGCTCAGCACTTTTCCCAGATGCTTCAGTGTCAAGGTCCTTGTGCTTGCTAAGTTTCTGATACTCACACGTGCTCCCGATTTACGCTTCGTTCCTGGACTCTGCTTCTTGTCTGTTCCCTGCCTGCCTGCTTGCAATGACTCTCCTGTTGCCGATCCGGATTGCCTGACCTGTACCTGTGCTGCCTGCCCTGACCCTTTGCCTGTGTGACTACGCCTCTGCTTTATCCTAGATCCTGCACTGTTGCTCCTGGTAACGACCACGCCTGCCTGACAACGCTGTACTACTGGTACCTACTCAGGTATCTCCTTATCCGCCTGGACCAGCTGCCTCTGACTCGGGGACTGATCTGGAGTAGCTCCTGGCGACTACCCTAATGGTTCAAGTCTATCCTCACCATCTGAGGCTCTAGTGAAAACCAGGTAGTTGCTTATATACACCCATCCAGAGTATAGCCAGTCAGTGACACAGTGGGTTCACATCCACTGATCTGTGACACTACAGGATGCATCACTGGGTTTTCCTCAGGCCGGTGCTCCCTAGGGCAGGTGCAGTGAATGAATGGTGCACTCTTTATTCCCTTGGAGTACTCCCTGTCACTGGGGTTCCTGCTCCATAGTAGTTTGGGGTTCCCTTGATGTTGGTGGTTGTATGACGGCCTGGTAGGAGGTGTAGCAGTGCAATGGGCAGCGTATAGTGTGGTAGGAGTCAAGAAACAAGGCCAAAGGTAGAAGAATAAACTCCTCCCTTTTACTTGAGTGCAAAATAGGGGTTGTAGTACATCCAAAAGTAATCTTTTTCCCAGTTGGCAAGGTATATAGGATGGCAAAGTAGCAAGTAATGGAACTCTTGATATGCTATCTTGCTATAGTCTCTCTCTCTCTCTCTCTCTCTCTCTAGAATTCCTGGATAGCAATGATAATCTGGCAAGTGTGGCTGTAATGTCCACTGCGAGATACAAGCTTTAGAGGCACGTCTGGCCAGGACATGGTTAAATGTGGTGGGTGTCTTAACTGTAGTCCTTCACAAGAAGAAATTTTTGTAGTAGTTGTAATTGAGGGTTACCTTGCTTTCTCCTTTGCTTGACATGCCGATTCCATTGTCTTATATTTCTTTCTCTTTTGCTCTTTCTGTAGCAGAAGCAGTTACTCAGAGATCTGTTAGTCTCTTGATCCCGAGGGCCAACGATAAGGAGCACATAGACCTCCTTCTGCTGTCCTCACTTACTAGACTAGAACTCCCCTTCTCGGCAGGAAGGACCAGCCCACTCCTGCTACAGGGGGAGGAACAGGGTGGTTAACCATGTCCCTGCCAATTATACTATGTCATACTGGGTGTATATAACATGACATAACATTACAAACCAAACATTGGCAGATATCCCCCTGTACTGGGGTACTGCACATGTGTTTTTAATAGGCAAAGGGGAAGAAGTTGTTACCAGGCACCTTTGGCAGCAGCTTATCTAAAGTGAGAAAATGAGTGTGACTAGAATAGAAATCTAACACGCCCAACAGTTCTCTTTGTTAGGGAAAAGTCAAGACACCATTTAAGTGTTTCTTAAGTAGCCATAATACTTGGAGGAAACCAACCTGAACACTGTGAGAACATATAGATGCTGTCCTAAGTCAAAAGTGCTAACCACAAGGATGAAATAGGGCAAGTTAAAATCTAATTGGTTAATCCTTTTTTTCTGAAATCCCCATACACATTTGATGGTTGGCTGGTCCTAGTGAAATCAGCAGGTTTATCTGACACTCATGTTGTGTGTATGGCCACCTTAAAGGGGTTTTCCAATACAAATGTATTTTTTATCAAGTGTGCACAACACGGCACTGTGATTGAAGGTTCATACTTACCTGCTGTACAGTGTTCATTTTAGGACATGGTCAGATATCATAGTCAAGTATCAGAATAATGCCAGTGTGATACCTGAACCTGACTCTGACTTTGATATCTGACTCTCACATCTGAGTTTGACTTATGCTCTGTCTTCATAAGTCAGGGTCAAAGTGAGAATGAGTTATAGATATACTGTGTATTTGTATGCTAAATCCCACAACCAAAGAAAGTCTATAGCTGAGCTTATGGCTCTGTGTCTGAAATGCTATAAGCTCACATATCACAGTATTATATGAATGCATAGCTCAATGGTTAGGTTGATGGTTTGAAATCTGGAGTTTTTGGGTTCAGGACCTAATAGAAACCTTAAAAAGACAAGTTAATGTTTTTAAACATTAGATATGAGACAAATTCAAGTGATGTGTGACCCTGATGTCTGACTCTCATGTTTAGTCAGCGTCGCAATGACTTTTAGGTTTATTGTAGTTTTGATATGCTGAATCACATAGATCAAGAAAATCCTTCGGGTTGCTGTCAAAACCTATAGCTCAGTGGTTTGGATTGTTGCCTCAGCCTCGGTTTTGAATCCAAGAACACTGCAATGTGAGGCAACCATCTAAACCACTGAGCTAGAGGTTTAGACAGCAACCTAAAGGATTTTATTCATCTATGTGATACAGCATATCAAAAATACAATGAACCTAAAAGTCATTGCGAATCTGACTAGTCAGGAGAGTCAGACATCAGGGTCACACATCACTTGAATTTGTCTCTTTTCTAGGGCGCAATAAAAAATAAAAAAAATTTAAAAGGGGTTTTGAACTTAAGAACACTGCATGTGAGGCAACCATTTAAACCACTGAGCTGTATGTTTTAACAGCAACCTGAAGGATTGTCTTCATCTATGTGATTCAGCATATCAAAAGTACAATGAACCTAAAAGTCATTGCGACCAAGAACCACAGCAGTAGCGTGGAGGTAAGTATGAATCTTCTGTTTTAGGGCCGTGCTGTGGACACTTCTTAAAAAAATAATTTTTACCTGAAAACCCCTTTTAGACATTGGGGGAATTAATTCCTCTGGCGTAGTACAGTTGCAAATTCTGCCGTAAGCTCCATCATGCACCAAAATTTGCAACTTTTCCCCTTGGTCGATACCCACACCATTTTTGTAAGCAGTTGGTGCGAGGGGGAAAATCACTGATTTTTATGGCATGACACACTTACATCTGCCACACATTACATCTGAAATCTACGCCAGCTCCTTGCTCCTTACTTTTACGGTGCACGGACCTCCTGCGATGTGCCAAAATTAAGAAGACGTGTAAGCTTCTTTATCATTTTAGCAGACTGTACTCCAGAAGGCAGAGGCAGACTGAGAACTTAAAGTGACCCTCGAAAAAAAATAAAAAGTGGCCTCATATTGTCGGTGGGTCCAAATTGAAAGAAGTTGGGACAACAGACGTAGGTGGGCCAAGCAATACCGTAGTGTAGGACAAAATACCACCCCAGCAAAACCAAATACCACAGTGCAGCACAAAATACTGCTGCTCGTCCCACAGTATGAAGCTGTATCATGCTCCTGAGGACGGGAATATAATTAATTTCCAGAGGGCAGTGGCCAGGTGCATAAGAGCCTGACGCTTCTATATTAATTAATGCTGATCATTAGATCTTTATGTACCTTGCTGATGGCCAAGAGGAGGCATTAAGTGCCGCCTTGGGCATCAGCCCATACCTGTAAGGTCTATGGCCAATCCGCCCATGCCAGCAGGGCATCAGAAACCTCAGCATTAACAAAGTCCCCCCCCCCCCCCCCATTGAGTTCTGAACAATTGGTATGCATTGGGCCTGCAGAAAAGTACATCTTCATAGACCAGTAAACAATATGATAAACAGTGTCACACCTTACATATGCCTTATTGGAAGTGTTCTCATTTCCTGTATTTTAGAGAACCTATCCATGGAGAAATGGATACGACATGGGAGTTTGATGTGTCTATGATAAGGAATATAGCTCTTAGTTCTGACTAAAGAAGTATTAAAAGGGTTATTCACTTTGGTATCATGACAGTTAATGTTGAGCGAAACGAAGTCCACAAAATTTCAGGATAAATTCAATTTGCGCAAAGCTGAACTTCCTTGTGGAAACAAATCAATTTAACCTAAAATAGTGCAAAAAAACAAAAAAAAAAACATTTACCTGCTCCATTTGCTCGTGACGGGCTGGCTGCCGCCAACTTCCTAGAAGAGCTCGGCTGAAATCCTGTGAGCGGTGACATATGACATCACCACGATGGCCGGCGTGTTGACATCATCTTGGGCCGTGCAAGATTTTGCACCAGATCTTCCAGCAAGATGGCAGCGGCTGGTCCGTCACGATCACATTGGATTATTGCTATCAGATGCTGCAATCATGTATGAACGCGGCATCTGAGGGGTACAATAACGGGGTGGCGCAATCGCCACTCCCTGTCAATGCACCCGCCACTTACAAAGATTTGTTTTTTTGGTAAAATCGAACTTTACTTTGTAACAGGTTTTGTATTTGTACTTTGTCCTGTAAGTCTTCTGTGTTGTCCATAGAGTGGCTGCTGATTGAGGGGCATGTAACCAGATACATCCCTCAGCCTCTTCTATTCAAACACACTGTGCCAGTCCTAGATTCCAGAGGGCACAAGCGCAGGTGGCAGGCACAGATAGGAATAAGCTCATTATTCTAATGTGTACAATATGGGCAGATAAAGGGGTTCACCGAGACTGAGAAACCATGGTCAGAGAGCTGGGCGGAGTGCAAAAGTGAAAAAAGACTCACCCGTCATGAGTTCACCAAGTCCAGCACCGAGCTTCTGTCTCAATTGCTTCTAGGCCCAGTTGGGCCGGAATATGACATGCTGTCTACATGCACATTACCACTACCATCCAATTAATGGTGTGCAGGACCGGCACGTGGCCAGGGTCACAGCTGAGGCCACTGACTGGCCAGCACATGTAGGTGGCATGTTACATTTCTGGTCCAGTGAGGACTGGAAGAGGTGGAGACAAGAGCTCGGCGCTGGACCTGGAGAGTTTGTTTAGTATGTCTTGTTTTTTTAACCACATAAGATGAATTAATGATTGTCTTTTCTGGTCATCTCGATAACTATAGGTCTGTAGGAGCACACAATAATTTTCCATGATAGTAACTCAGAATTGACAGATACTGTGAATGCAGTGACCCGTGAGGAGCCAGAGAGGAGGATGGGAGTGGTAGTGGCTCCTATTATTACACAGTCTATGACAGTGGCTGTCCTCCACTGTTGCTCTCAAGGGCAAGTGCACCGTAAAGGGGGGGGTAACCTATTCTTCCCTCAGGTCACACCCTGATTCTGGGGCTCCTGCCTGATGGTAGCTGGGTGCAACGCAGGGCATATGTAGAGTGTAATAGTCAGCTTATAGTTTGAGTCAGGAAACCAAGCCAGAGGCACACTATCTCTCTCAGTAGAATCTATGGCAGGTGACTGTACTTTTGCATTTATGCCTGTAGTGTGCACTGCAGTGTACAGGTTGAATGATACGACTGACCTGGTCTTTCCTTAAAGGGGTTATCCAATATCATAAACTGCCCCCCATGTGCTGGGCCCCACACAGGGATTATATTTACCTAGGTCCCAGCTCCCTTCGTCGCTCCTGGTCCCCGCACCGCCGCTGCTTCTCCCCATGCGCCGATGAAAACATCCGGTGTTGGGGGGGAGCAGCCAATGGCAGGCGGGGACAGGGACGATCCTCCCTAGCATCACCCGCTATAACCCCTTTAAGTGTGTATGGTGTCTTACCAGTAATCCCTCCAAGGCAAGTCTGTATTACCCTCAACAGCAGTTACATTACTGCCCGACTCTTCTCGCTCAGTCATGCATTTCAGAACCTTCTCCTTTCTCTCTTGCTGTAGATTTTGCTGCAATCAGAAATCTGTTAGTCTCTGGAACTTACATAGGACCTGTCACCATAAAATGCAATGCAATCTGAAAGCATCATGTAATAGAACAGAAGAAGCTGAGCAGATTAATATAAAGTTGTGTGGGAAAAGATTCAACCACACGGAAAAAAAAAACGCTATATCAGTAGATATCCATTAGGGAAGAATAAAGCAATATAACCATGAACACCTTCCCAAATTAAAATGTACCTTTTAATAAATTTGCTTAAAAACTGGCCTACAGCCGGACTAAGTTCAAAAGGGTCAAGAAAGCACATACAAATAAGCTATGTAGTCGCACTCAGGATGATAGATACTCAGTGTTTACTCACAGTTATCTGAAATCACGTTAGATGAAGTGATTTTCGACTGAATGGAAAAACAGCAATGATGAAAAAGAGATGGTCCAGGGATGATGATGATGACAGAAGGTCCTTAGTGGATGGTATCAAAAAATCAAGGTCACCCTTATGGAGTACAGTATAAAATAAATAAATAACCTAGACAATTCCCTATATGACCCTAGATAGGCTAAGCCCAGGGACACCCCTTGAAGGTAGGGGCTCCCTGTCCTCGTACCTAACCTAGTATACCCTAGAACACCCTATCCAATAGTAAACTGAGTGACAAGGCACAGATCTAAACACACTAACATATAGTAAGGACAAACAATTCCCAACGCTACGTTTCCCCAGCCGTTGTATACTATGACTGGTTCGTCAGGGAAAGAGGAGGATGATACTCCAGCAACAAGATCTCACAGTGGAGATTTTATATTCAGTGTCCCACAATCGAGACCCTCTAGGAACAGGAGCCCTAGGATGCAGGCTAGAGATGACCGGTGTCCCCATGTCTGTTCAAAACTTGGCGCCTTATAAAGGATCCACCTACAATTAGTTCCTCCCCCCTTAATTTACCCCATCCCTCATGCCTGCAGTGTAAGAGTCCCAACTTATACATATAGAGAGCCGACTCCCCCATCCAGGGCCGGTGCAAGGATTTTTGCCAACACAAGCGAAGCTACATTTTGGCCCACCATGTCACATTTCTCCCCCTCCATGTCAAATCACCCCCCTATGTCACATCAGCCCTCCATATCACATTTCTCCCCCTCCATGTCACATTTTTCCGCCCTCCCCCAGGGTGCGCCCTAAGGCAGCCGCTTGGTCTGCCTTATGGTAGGCCCTGCCCCCATCTGGTCCATCATATATAAACTGCATAAGATAAGTGTACAGGGGTACCTTAAAAGTAGTGTGGCACGATAAGCCATGAGAACGCCGCTTTGGAACGCAAATGCGTTCCACAGGCCGGAAGTGACGTTAGGAGCCGGCGACCAAAAGAGGAATTGACGTAAGTAGTTAAGCTCCGTAAACCAGAAGTAGCCCTGGAACGCACATGCGTTCCAACAGGCGGTTTATGGGCTAATACCATACTCCCGGACCGGAAATGACGCCATCCTATTTGATTCATGCTCCGGAATACACATACAGTTGCTGATCAATTGTGTCTCATAGACGGGACCTTAGAGAGTGACCATATGCTGCCAAAACAAATAAATGGATATGCCAACTGGTCCTGTACGGTCACAGTGCTATTATTATACAGTACTCCCCATTCATTCACAATTTACTAAATACTCAATTATGTGGCCATGGGGTGGACTCTATAAAGATATAGTATTAAAGGTCTATTTATAAAAAGGGGATAGCAGGACAGTAAAATCCCCAGGGGGGTAGAGGGGGGGGGGGGGACACAATATTAGAGATGTCAAGGGGGAGAAAATAAGACATCAATTTTACCGGACATTAACTTTTAATCAACATTCAACCACTAAAGGACAACCACAATTTATAAGGGAAACCCAATTGTAGCTATACAATACATATATTAGGATCATTTTCGATCCGATAATTAATAGAATGGCAGGGATAACGATATAGATAGAATCTCTATTGGCAGCTGGTTTCGTTTGGAGAAGGAGGAGGAGATAGTTCAAGGGAGCAGAAAAAAGGACAAATAGAAATTAAGATCAATGAAAAGAGGAGAGTATAGTTATGCCCAGGTGGGTTGGGTATGAGGAGGAGGGAGAGAGCATCCGGATTATAGAAAACAGCCAAATGATAGCTGTTCATTCAAACCATCCGGACTGGATGTTTTTAATCTATAGATCCACTGGCACTCCGTCTGTAAAATCCTCTTATCCCAGTCACCCTTACGTGGAGAAGGTGGGATAATCTCAATAATCTGAAAACCCAAGGACTTGGCATTCCCACCATGGAACTCATGAACATGGTTTGCCACAGGTTTAGGCTACTTTCACACTAGCGTTCGTCGGTCCGCTCGTGAGCTCCGTTTGAAGGGGCTCACGAGCGGACCCGAACGCAGCCGTCCAGCCCTGATGCAGTCTGAATGGAGCGGATCCGCTCAGACTGCATCAGTCTGGCGGCGTTCAGCCTCCGCTCCGCTCGCCTCCGCACGGACAGGCGGACAGCTGAACGCTGCTTGCAGCGTTCGGGTGTCCGCCTGGCCGTGCGGAGGCGTGCGGATCCGTCCAGACTTACAATGTAAGTCAATGGGGACGGATCCGTTTGAAGATGCCACAATATGGCTCAATCTTCAAGCGGATCCGTTCCCCATTGACTTTACATTGAAAGTCTGGACGGATCCGTACGAGGCTATTTTCACACTTAGCTGTTATATGCTAAAATAATGCAGACGGATCCGTTCTGAACGGAGCCTCCGTCTGCATTATTATGATCGGATCCGTTCAGAACGGATCCGATCGAACGCTAGTGTGAAAGTAGCCTTATCTCGTCCATGTTTGATATCCCCAAGATGCTCTCCCACTCTCCTCCTCAGTTCCCTCTTAGTTTTACCCACATAATTCATGGGGCACTGACATGTTATCAAAAAAGGTATATTTACATTTGGGAAGGTGTTCATGGTTATATTAGTGGGAAAAGTTTCAGTAAAACTTACAATTCATACATTTATGTGTCTGCTTTTTCTACCTCCTGTGAACAGCATTAGTACCGGGAGGAGGGGTTGTCAGTGATTGACGGAATTGTGTGTATTAGGCTCCATTCACACGTCCGTGGTGTGTTGCGGACCCGCAAATTGCGGATCCGCAACACACCCGCCCGGCACCCCTATAGAAATGCCTATTCTTGTCCGCAAGCTGCGGACAAGAATAGGGCATGTTCTATCTCTTGCGGAGCTGCGGACACGAAGATCGGGGCCGCGCTCCGCAAATGCAGACAGCACACTGTGTGCTGTCCGCATCCATTCCGTCTCCATAGAAAATAAATGGGACGTGTGAATAGAGCCTAACGGTGATTAGAGAGATGGCTGTCAGTCACTGATAACACCTCCTCCCTGTACCGATAGCTCTTCACAGGAGAAAAAGCAAAGATATACGGTAAATGTATAACCCTAAGTTCACACCTGAGCGTTTTACAGCGCGTTCAAACGCGCTGTAAAACGCTCAACACATGAAAACCAATGCTTCCCTATGGGAATGGTTCTCACCTGGGCGTTTTACAGCGCGTAAGATCGCGCTGTAAAACGCCCGACGCATAATCAAGTTCTTGAGCTTCTTTGGGGTGTTTTGACGCGCGTTTGTGGCCATAGGACACTGCAGTCAATCACACAAACGCGCGTCAAACGCACGTTTACTATTACAAAAAACATGCATAAAAACGCGCGTTTGAGAAAAGCTCAGGTGTGAAAGCAGGGTAAATTACAAGTTTTACTGAATCTTTTCCCACTAAAATACACTGTAGATCAATCTGCTCGGCCACGCCAGCTTTAGCTGTGAGCTCTGTTTAGAATTCAACGTGGCCTCAGAGTATTTCACAAAATGACAAAGCTTTGATAATTGAACTGATTTCCTTTTACCACAACGGAGCCAGGAAAGAGAAGAAACCGACTAATCTCAGAGATTTGTCTTGTCTGGTCAATTGAATCATATGTTATGTTAAAATTAGTTTTCTTTGATTTTTCCCTGTCTGGAGATTAGATTAGGAAATTGCCATCAAGCCCTGCTTCATATATTTTCTTTGCATCTGGGAGTCGTTATTCAGACTGTGACTCCTTGAAGTAACTGAATAGAGTGATTGGATTACGATAAAATAATTTACTATACAACAAGACTAATAATAATGATACTTGTGACCAATAAATATTGTTGACTTCCAAATGACCTTTTTCATCAGAAAGAGATATTTTTTAAAACTCAATATTAATGGAAAACTTTTTTTACAACTTTTTTTGCTGTTTTTATTTCGGGAGTACTACGCAACTGAAAATAACTACAAAATAGTGTCCTCCTATAGCAGTCAGCACAGAGAGATAAAACTCCTATAGTACATAGGGAACTAATTTTAGGGGTTTTCCAGGTCTTTTACACTGATTACCTATTCTCTGGATAATAATAATAAATAATATTGTCCATAAAGATAAATAAACAACATTTTAAGAGGTTGTCCCATGAAAAATATTAAAATTTTTCAAAACCAGCACCTGGATCTGAATACTTTTGTAATTAGAATTTTGCATAGTCACTGAGTTAGTCAATAAAATCTATCTGCAGAGCTACCTGCGGTTTGTACTTTGTGGTCGCACATGCTCAGTTCCATCCTTCAACTGCCACCAGAGAGATCTATGATGTAATCTATGATGCTGTGTACTCCCGTGCGCACGATCAATGCCGCTCTGGGACGTATGTCTCGAAGGGCATGCGGTCGTGTGCAAGGGCTCTTAGGGCTCATGCACAAGACCGTATAGCTTTTTCAGTGTTTTGCGGTCCATTTTTTACGGATCCGTTGTTCCGTTTCCGTTGTGTTTCCGTTTACTTTCCGTTTTTCCGTTCTTTTTTTTCCAAATGCCTTATACAGTATACAGTAAATAGAAAGAAAAAATTGGGCTGGGCATAACATTTTCAATAGATGGTTCCACAAAAACTGAATGGATACGGAAGACATACGGATGAATGTGTTCCGTTTTTTTTGCAGACCCATTGACTTGAATGGAGCCAAGCACTGTGATTTGCGGACAAGAATAGGACATGTTTTATCTTTTCACGGTACGGAAATACTGAAATGGAATGTTTTTTTTGCTGAACCATTGAAATAAATGGTTCAGTATATTTACCGCATACTGAACTAAAAAAACGGCCAGTATACTGAACGCAAAATACTGTAGTGCGCATGAGCCCTTAGGCCTATTGCACACGACCGTATGGCTTTTTCAGTGTTTTGCAGTCCGTTTTTCATGGATCCGTTGTTCCGTTTTTTGATTCCGTTGTGTTTCCGTTTCTGTTCCGTTTTTCCGTTCCGTTTTTCCGTATGGCATATACAGTATACAGTAATTACATAGATAAAATTGGGCTGGGCATAACATTTTCAATAGATGGTTCAGGAAAAAACGGAACGGAAACGGAAGACATACGGATGCATTTCCGTATGTGTTCCGTTTTTTTTGCGGATCCATTGACTTGAATGGAGCCACGGACTGTAATTTGCGGGCAATAATAGGACATGTTCTATGTTAAAACGGAACGGAAAAACGGAAATACGGAAACGGAATGCATACGGAGTACATTCCGTTTTTTTTGCGGAACCATTGAAATGAATGGCTCCGTATACGGACCGTATACGGAACGCAAAAAACGGCCAGTAAACGGGAAAAAAAAACGGCCGTGTGCAATAGGCCTTAGGCTGAGTTCACACTTCAGTTATTTGGTCAGTTATTTCCATCAGTTATTGTGAGCCAAACCAGGTGCGGGTCAAAAACACAGAATAGAAGCAAATCTAACCCCCTTTAACAGACACTTCATGATTGACTCACAGGTAGACAATAGTAGCTTCTTCTGGAGTCTGTTCATGTCTAAAAACTTTCCTGCAACTGAATATCTCATAGTTGTTTGTTTCTACCAGTGTCTATGACAAAGTCACCCAGACGAGGACAGCTCAGGCTGCCTGACCTTTTACCTTCTTGTCGATGGTGACACATGACAAATAAGGGCCGTTCAGACGCGTCTCCGCTCCCTTGTCAGAGGACAACACAAACCGAGGCTCATTCTTACTTTTCATCTCATCAACATGATGTCTAAGTGGTTGAATGTCTGCTGGTGGCCATTCTGCCTTCTCTACCCACCAGACATGTCCATAGAACAGGCCTAAAGCAGGGCAGGCAATTGACAGGGAAAGTGGACGTTCAATCAGTCACTTGTTTGTCATACGTAATTGCAGGTTAAAGCACATGTCAGGACTTGGAAAGACTTTACCAGTAATTTGGCAACCAGCGTACAGTTCTACATCACTCACCCCTCTCACAAGTAGATGATATGAGAGAATCTGAAAACCTATTGTTCACATGATGTAATCATCCTTCAGGGGATGAAGGTGCACTGACATGACTGATACACAGTATATACATATATACAGTGTCGGACTGGGGAACCTAGGGCCCACCAGTAAAATTTATTTTGGGGGCCCACCGTACGGATACATTCAAATGCAATACATATTTTAACAAGTTTTTTATATGAACATAGGCTGGTTGAGGTGCTATACATTGTATATATGTATGTAGTGCAGTAAGTCTACTGTATTATGTGCCACTTGTGCAGGGGGTGGGAGACTAGGGGCCCACCTTGCTCAGGGGCCCACCGGGGGATTCCCCTGTACCCCTGTGGGCCAGTCCGAGCCTGCATATATATATACACCGATCAGCCAAAATAAGTCGCAAAACGCCATTGTGCCTTCACCACTTTTCGAAAAGGGGTTGAGGTGAGAGGGGGGCCAGTGGCCTGAGCCCATTTATCAGATACAGTATATTGCCAAAATGACCAGAATCCCTTGCCCTACACAGTTAAGAGCAAGGGATTAGACAGCGAGATCAGGCAAGCGATGGTCAGGAGGGAAATCATCTGTCAGACAATCTGCCTTTATACTTCCATGTCGGTATAACACCTTTAAGTCTGAAAGATACAGAAATGTTATATCAGATCTGAAATAGCACAGCCGCCTGTATAAAGGGTGTGTTAGACACCCCCATGCTGCAAGCGCTTGTCGGGAGGGCAGTAACCAGACAGCTAGGAGAGGACACCGCTGCTATTACATGCAGAGATGTCCTCCGCAGCATGGAAAGGAGCGATCGCTATGCCGTCACTCGCCCCCACGCAGGACAGTGGTGTGCCGGCGGCAGAACATGCTTACACAGCACAATCTGCCGCCAGCAAATTCAGATATTTCAGCATGCTGAAAGTTTTGAATTGCCCAAAGAACGGCAGTATTAGGGCTCTTTCACACGAGCGGATGCCGTGCGGGTAATCCGCTGCGTGAAAGACAGCCAAGCCCAGTTCCGGACAGCGGAGACACGGAGCAGTAACATGATTGATAACGCTCCGTGCCTCTCTGTGATCTTTTTACTACAAAATCACGGTGACAACTTTATCTCACTGTGATTTTGTAGTAAAAAAGTCACAGAGAGGCACGGAGCGTTATCAATCATGTTACTGCTCCGTGTCTCCGCTGTCCGGAGCGGGGCTTGGCTCTCTTTCACGCATCAGATTACCCGCACGGCATCCGCTCGTGTGAAACAGCCCTTCAGACTGCCGGATGATCGCTAACGGGCGTTCATAGGAATGCTCACTAGCGAATATCGGGCAGAATATCTGCCCATCTAATATACCCTTAAGTCTTGCCTAAAATAGCCAGGTAAATAGAGGTCTCCTGGACAATATGGTCACTTTAAGTCAATGTTGACATTTGCTCAGCTGAGATAGCCATTCTTTATCTGCACTTAGGTCCCGGCCCTACACAATAAGTGCTAGTAACTGCATTGTTAGATGCCAGCCTCACAAGCGGCAGCCATTGTGTGCGGTAATAATCAGCTCCTCATGCGGGGCCCGAGAATTGTTCTATCACTCCAGCTGATGTAGAGAAAAATGTTAAGGAAACAATGCCCCCTCATTAAATTTTAAACCTCTTTAGCTAACTTTGGGCACAGAGTCAAATGCATCATTAATGTATAAGCACGGCACCTAAGTGACCTCACACACAGGGATGTAAAGAGCACGAACCTGCTGCTTCCATGCTTCCTATTATATGTCCTGTGGTCACAGTGAAGGTCTTTAGAGTGTGTTCACACAGTGTGGTCAAAGTGTCATGTACCATCCACAATATAGCCTCTTGCACACGACCGTGTATCCCCCGTGGCCGTATTGCAGCCCGCATACAGCGGGTCCGCAATACACGGGACACCGGCCGTGTGCATTCAGCATCACGGATGCGGACCCATTCACTTGAATCGGTCCGCAAATTCGGAGATGCGAAGCGGAACGGGACCACAACGGAGTGCTTTCGTGGGGTTCCGTTCCGTGCTTCCGTTCCATTTTGCGGAATGGACGGATCACGGACCCCATTCAATTGAATGGGGTTTGCGATCCGCATGCAGCTGGCCCATGGTCGGTACCTGTGCATTGCGGGCCACAGCACGGGCACAGACAGCGCACGTTCATGTGCAAGAGGCCTCATGTGAAATGGGTGGCCCTTCTGGGGCATTAACGAGATATCGCTAGGGCAGGGATCAGCAACCTCTGGCACTCCAGCTGTTCTTAAACTACAACTTCCACAATCCTCCTATCACTTCTATGGGAGTTACAAGAACAGCCCAATAGGCGTGCATGCTGGAAGTTGTAGTCTTACAGCAGCTGGAGTGCTGAAGGTTGATGATACCTGCACTAGGGTATGCCATCAATGTTGGATAGGTGAGGGTCCCACCTCAGCTGCGGTATTATCTCCGTCCAAAATTCCAGATCAGTTGACGGAATGCCGGATCCGGCATTAATTTACATGCTGGATCCGGCATTAAAAATGCTGCATATATTTATATATATATATATATATATTTATTAAACAGAAAAAAATGGTCATCAGATCTCTCTACACCCACACTGCGCAGGCGCGGAGATCAGATGGATGTTCTGTAATTAGCCGCGCTTGCGCACTGGGCCGTAATTTTTCCCTACTCTAAGGCTGGTGAGGCTCTCCGGCGCATGCGCAGTGTTCAGCTGAACTCTGCTGTGAGATTTCCCTAAACCGTCGTTTTGAGCATGCGCAGATCGGCACAACTCCTCACGTCATTTCCGGTGCGACCGGAAGTTAGGAGGCAGGGAAATCTCACGAAGTAGGGTAATGTAACGTTACACCGGCAGCTGTTCTATCTGTTTTCTACACTGTCTATACTGTTACTGTATATCATTTAATTGTGTAATATTGTTGAGGAGTCCCTAACCAAATCCTTTAGCCCTCTTCCTCCTGGATGGGCCCCTTAGCAGCCGCTTCCCCTATAGCTACGCCCCTGTTCACATGACGGATCTTGTCTGTGTTAAAATCCACCAAGTACCATTTTGAATGGCGCGGTCCTGCTCTAGGTTCAGCTCCGCTGAATGAATCTAAGGGCTCATTATTATTATTTATTATTTAAGCGCCATTCATCCCATAGCGCTGTACATATGATAAGCGGTGCACATACATAACAGACAATTGTACTAATCATAAACAAGATGAGTTACAAACTGGTACAGAAGGAGAGAGGGCCCTGCCCGTGAGGGCTTACAATCTACATGGTATGGGAGAAGGACACAGTAGGTTGCGGGTTGAGTTGGTCATGGCGGTATAGAGGCAGCAGGGTCATTGGTTGTAGGCTTGTCTGAAGAGGTGGGTTTTCAGGTTTCTTTTGTAGGATTCCACTGTCTGTGAGAGTCTGATATGTTGGGGTAACGAGTTCCAGAGTATGGGGGATGCACGGGAGAAATCTTGGAGTCGATTGTGGGAAGAGGCGATAAGAGGAGAGGAGAGAAGGTGGTCTTGTGAGGATCGGAGAGTGCGTGTGGGGATGTATCGGGAAAGTAGCTCAGAGATGTAGGGAGGGGACAGGTTATGGACGGCCTTGTATGTGTTTGTCAGTACTTTGAAGTGGATTCGTTGGGCAATGGGGAGCCAGTGAAGGGATTGGCAGAGGGGAGAGGCAGAGGAGTAATAAGGTGAGAGGTGGATTAGTCGGGCAGCGGAGTTGAGGATAGATTGGAGGGGTGCGAGGGTGCTAGATGGAAGGCCACAGAGGAGAATGTTGCAGTAGTCTAGGCGGGAGATAATGAGGGCATGTACGAGCATTTTCGCAGATTCAAAGTTAAGGAAAGCACGGATGCGGGAGATGTTTTTGAGTTGGAGGCGGCAGGTGGTGGAAAGGGCTTGGATGTGCGGTCGGAAGGAAAGGGCAGAATCTAAGGTCACTCCAAGCAGCGGGCTTTTTTGACTGGGGATAATGTGCAGCCATTGATCGTGATAGATAGGTCTGTTGGGGGGGTTGAACAAGATGGGGGAAAGATTATGAATTCTGTCTTATCCATGTTAAGTTTAAGAAAGCGAGAGGCGAAGAAGGATGATATAGAAGATAGACATTGTGGGATTCTTGATAGTAAGGTGGTGATGTCTGGACCAGAAAGGTAGATTTGTGTGTCATCAGCATAGGAGTGATACTGAAAGCCATGGGACTCTATGAGCTGTCCCAGGCCAAAAGTGTAGATTGAGAAGAGCAGGGGTCCTAGGACAGAGCCTTGCGGGACACCAACAGAGAGGGCATGAGACGAGGAGGTGGTGCGGGAGTGGGAGACGCTAAACGTCCGGTCTGTGAGGTATGATGTGATCCAGGAGAGAGCCAGGTCAGTGATGCCAAGAGATGAGAGAGTTTGCAACAGAAGGGTGTGGTCAACAGTGTCGAAGGCAGAGGACAGGTCAAGGAGAAGGAGGACAGAGTATTGTTTCTTGGTTTTGGCTGTCAGTAGGTCATTGGTGACTTTGGTAAGGGCAGTCTCGGTCGAGTGGTGGGTTCGGAAGCCGGATTGTAGGCGGTCAAAGAGGGAGCAAGAGGAGAGGTGGGAGGACAGTTCAGAATGGACATGTTGTTCAAGTAGCTTTGAGGCATATGGAAGAAGTGATATGGGGCGATAACTGGACAAGGAAGATGGGTCAAGTGAAGGCTTTTTGAGGATGGGTGTAATGGTAGCATGTTTAAAAGCAGAGGGGAAGACACCAGAGTTTAGTGATAGATTGAAGAGATGAGTTATGCACACAACCGTATGTATTTTGCGGCCCACAAAACACGGATCCGCAAAAAATACGGATGTCTGTGTACATTCCGTATTTTGCGGAACACAACGTCCGACCCCTAACAGAACAGTCTTGTCCTTGTCCATAATGCGGACGATAATAGGACATGTTCTATTTTTTTAACGGAATGCACACAAATTAACTTCTGTTTTTTGTGCAGACCTATTAAAATGAATGGTTCCGCATATAGTCCACAAAAAAAAAAAAGGAAACGGACACGGAAAGAAAAGACTTTTGTGTGCATGAGCCCTAAACCGTGAACATGCTCCAGCTCCGGGGTGACCGACATATATACATTCTTGGTGCAGTCTGGGAAACCACACGGTAAAATCCTCGGCCATGTGAACTGCAGCGCGGGAGGCGGTTTCAACGCAGATGCAGCACGGCTTTTGGCTGTGTGAACATACCCTAAAAGTATAAGGAAGTGAAAGAAATGGTGCATCAAAAACACATGGAAAAAAGAATATAATAATCGAAAAACGCTGTATGTTCATGACTTTTTTCAAGCAAAAAAATAAATAAATAAATAAAACCCTGGAAAGAAATTTGTGAAGGAGGCCTGTACTACAGCATGTCTTTATTACATGCATATAAAAACGCAATCCACACAAATTCCGTGTGAACCAGCTCTTACAACAGTAAAGCAGAGAACTGCTGTCGCTATGAGAGGTGTCTCAGCCCTGGCTGTCTCTATGAGAGGTGTCTCAGCCCTGGCTGTCTCTATGAGAGGTGTCGCAGCCCTGGCTGTCTCTATGAGAGGTGTCGCAGCCCTTGCTGTCTCTATGAGAGGTGTCGCAGCCCTGGCTGTCTCTATGAGAGGTGTCGCAGCCCTGGCTGTCTCTATGAGAGGTGTCGCAGCCCTGGCTGTCTCTATGAGAGGTGTCGCAGTCCTGGCTGTCTCTATGAGAGGTGTCGCAGTCCTGGCTGTCTCTATGAGAGGTGTCGCAGTCCTGGCTGTCTCTAGGAGAGGTGTCGCAGCCCTGGCTGTCTCTAGGAGAGGTGTCGCAGCCCTGGCTGTCTCTATGAGAGGTGTCACAGCCCTGGCTGTCTCTATGAGAGGTGTCGCAGTCCTGGCTGTCTCTATGAGAGGTGTCGCAGTCCTGGCTGTCTCTATGAGAGTTGCCGCAGTCCTCACTGTCTCTATGAGAGGTGTCGCAGTCCTGGCTGTCTCTATGAGAGTTGTCGCAGTCCTGGCTGTCTCTATGAGAGGTTTCGCAGTACTGGCTGTCTCTATGAGAGGTGTCGCAGTAATGGCTGTCTCTATGAGAGGTGTCGCAGTAATGGCTGTCTCTATGAGAGGTGTCGCAGTACTGGCTGTCTCTATGAGAGGTGTCGCAGTAATGGCTGTCTCTATGAGAGGTGTCGCAGTCCTGGCTGTCTCTATGAGAGTTGTCGCAGTCCTGGCTGTCTCTATGAGAGGTTTCGCAGTACTGGCTGTCTCTATGAGGTGTCGCAGTCCTGACTGTCTCTATGAGAGTTGTCGTAGTCCTGACTGTCTCTATGAGAGTTGTCGTAGTCCTGACTGTCTCTATGAGAGTTTTCACAGACCTGGCTGTCTCTTTGAGAGGTGTCGCAGTCCTGGCTGTCTCTATGAGAGGTGTCGCAGCCCAGGCTGTCTCTCTGAGAGGTGTCGCAGCCCTGACTGTCTCTATGAGAGGTTTCGGAGTCCTGACTGTCTCTATGAGAGGTGTCGCAGTCCTGACTGTCTCTATTAGAGTTGTTGCAGCCCTGACTGTCTCTATGAGAGGTGTCGCAGTCCTGGCTGTCTCTATGAGAGGTGTCGCAGTCCTGGCTGTCTCTATGAGAGTTGTCGTAGTCCTGACTGTCTCTATGAGAGTTTTCACAGACCTGGCTGTCTCTTTGAGAGGTGTCGCAGTCCTGGCTGTCTCTATGAGAGGTGTCGCAGCCCAGGCTGTCTCTCTGAGAGGTGTCGCAGCCCTGACTGTCTCTATGAGAGGTTTCGGAGTCCTGACTGTCTCTATGAGAGGTGTCGCAGTCCTGACTGTCTCTATTAGAGTTGTTGCAGCCCTGACTGTCTCTATGAGGTGTCGCAGTCCTGGCTGTCTCTATGAGAGGTGTCGCAGTCCTGGCTGTCTCTATGAGAGTTGTCGCACTCCTGGCTGTCTCTATGAGAGTTATCGCAGTCCTGGCCGTCTCTTCAGGGCACTGCGCGCTCCCTCCTCCCGGCGCGATGACGACTCTAGTCTTTACCGCTAGTTGCACGGACCTCCTGTAGGTGGCGCTGTGCTCGCCCCGCCGCTTTATATCAGGCGCTGGCAGGCCCACTGACGTCATTGTGTGGGCGGGCAGTGCAGGTGCTGAGCTGTGCGGGGTTGTGGCAGGTGCGGGGTTGATTGCGATAGTCTATCACACAGCCCGGGAGCGGTGACTACAAGCCAGCGGGACTGAGGCAGAGTGCGGTGAGCCGGCTGACAGAGGTAAGCCTCCATTATGTGCGGTAACTGGGTCATTGCTGCGAACCCCGCGGTATCAGCAGATATTGCGGGACAAAGGTTGATGCCAGGTAACTTTCCGTCCATTGGGCGTCTCTGGCGGGAGCTCTGCTCTTCTGGGACTTGTAGTGCACCCTCCCTAATAGACTTACTGTTGTCATGCATACCCATGCTAGAAGTACCAGTGGTATAACCGCTGCTTGTGAACTGCGCCATATGTATGCCCGTCATTTACCAGCCCTTGCAGCTTCCAGTTATTACAGTGGTTGGCATGTTGTATTGTGTGTGCCCACAGGGTGGACCATCTAATACAGGAGCCTTGGTGGTGCTTTATGGCCCATGTCAGCAAATGGAGTAATTCTAAGCTGCCAGCTGCTATAGGTTCTCCTAAACCTCCACTAGAGCGGTATCCTGGGCATCTGATGGAGCGCTGTTCACATGCTGCAGATGTCTGCGGACTGTTCCTCCCCAAATCCTCCGTCGCCTGTAGATTTCCTCATTGATCTGCAAAATATATGCATGAAACGATCATCCTTGCCTGAAGATCTGCGCCACCTCCTAAAATCCGCTCCTGTTCCCATGACTGCAGCGTGTGAACGGCGCCGTCTAGCAGGAGAGCGGATAGTCGCCGTCTTCATCCTTATCGTTAGTCTCTGCTCAGAGTCCTGTCCGTCTGACCCCGTCAGGCGGAAGCTTCTCAATTACCTTTGGATTTTGCTCACCTGATCCTGTGTCTCCGTGTCTTTTAGGCGCCATGCGCACACCATGGATTTCAGTCTGCCAACAACGGATTCGCAGATGCATTTCATATTTTCTCACTGCAATATTCTCGACCACTATGCGGGCCAGACTAGGACAATGTTCTGTGATTTGTGGATCTGTGTGCGTGGCCCCATAGAAACGAATGGGTCAGTGCGCGATCCACAAAAAAAGCAGAAGGCATGCGGACTATGGTTGTGTATTAAAAACACTAATTTTGTAACGTGATATTACAGCCAGTTTCTGGCATGGGCTCCTGCCATACACACAGAATACAGGCTGCTGTAGATGGAACGTTAACGGGGTTGTCTGGATTGGGCATCCCTTTATGGTACTCTAGGTCCCCTGACCAAACCAACCAAAAGTAATGAACCACACGTCATCTAAATAATCTACATTATTGTAATCAGTACAAAATATCTGTCATGATAAAAACCAGGGGGGAACCAGAGTTCCCCGACGTATGTTTCGCCTTGCTTTTTCAAAGGGGCTTGTCCCTCTGAGCTATACCCCAGCTGTTTATATATGTATAGCTCAGAGGGACACGCCCCTTTGAAAAAGCAAGGCGAAACGTACGTTGGGGAATTCTGGTCCCCCCCCCCCCCCTCCTGGATTTTGGGTTAGTATGTTACTAATATTATGTGGTTGATATTTTGAATTGCTTATGCCCTTTGAATAGCACTCCGCCAAAAAACCTGGAACGTACACGGAAAGAAAATACGTTTGTGTGCATGAGGCCTTATATTGTATCCCGAAGTAAACGTTGCTCAGACTTAGAGGTGGTGGGGGTTAGTATTTGGGCACATCCCCTCCATGGCCTCACAATGCCCCCTTGGTGGCGACTAAACCACACGGCTCATTTTGTACATAGAACGTCTATTATCCCCATGATAACTAGTTAAAGGTGTTGTCTCATCTAAGACAAGGGGGCATATCGCTAAGATCTGCCCCCATTGTCTGATGGGTGCGGGTCCCACAGCTGGTACCTGCACTGTGTATCGAGAACAGGGTGGGGAGAGTGGTGGCTGGAGGACTCCGGTCTGGCCACCACCAAGCGTCCTCTCCATAGAAGTGAATGGGAGCGCACCGCGCATGACAGGTCACCGCTACCATTCACTTCTATAGGCCCGATGGAAATGGCTGAGCCAGTGCTCGGCTGTTTTCGGCAGCCCCCATGGAATTGATTGTAGGGTGCATGCGCAGGCGCCCTCCACCACTTTCAGAGCTCTGTTTAGGTATTGGGGGCATATCCTAGCGATATGCCCCCTCTGTCTCAGATGAGACTGCCCCTTTAAATGTATTGGGGCACAGTTTATGGTATAAATGCATGTTGCATATTTTTCAGGTTTCTTTGTTATAGATCTGGCTGCCTAAAGGGGTCTTTGAAACTGATGACCTATCCAACACTGGGACCCCTTCCAATCAGCTGTTTTTGAAGGCCAGGGCGCTCTTTCTCGCTGCTTATCCTAGGCCGATGGCGTCACGACCATTGCTCACGTGGCCTAGGCTCAGCTTGACCACATTCACAGTGGTTTCTGCTGTGGCGGTACACGGGTTCACATGTCTGTTTCCGTGTTTTCAATGGGAGGTCACTGAGCCGTTCATGGGGCCAAAGAAATTTCTTGTGCGGTTTTCCACAATACGCCAAAAATGTAGACGTCCCTTCTTGGTGCGGTTACTGTGCGGACACCTCCGAAAGCCGCATCGGGAAGCGTGCTTCCGGTTTAGCTCCTTTCAGTGCCCCTGCATCAGAAACCGCAGTAGTTTCTGCCGGCGGAATTTGATGCGGTCGAAATCCCTTGTGCATCTATAATCCAGATAGTTTACGAAGCACCCGCCCTGGTGGTCGGTTGAGATTGCTGGGGTCTTCCTATGGTTTGCGGCTCCCGAGCTGTGTGTTTCAGACCTCACGTCTCGCCTACATGGTCCACACTGAATGTGGTGCCCGTCTGCTACCCTCTGATGCTGGAGCGGGCACCACCAGACCAGGCAATAGCTCTTACACCTTCTTTATGCCAAGAATGGACATTTTCCAGCCCTTTTGTGAATTGCCCTGCTTGTTTGTTCAGGCGGTGCTCTTTTTATTAGGGATTGTTTGCAGGTGGAGAAGAATGATGGTGGAGGGTGAAAGCTTTATCTCCCTGTTCCCATTTTGAGTTCCCTTTTTTTTTTTTTATCGTCTGTACAAAAAAGCCCCTCAGTCATTTTTCTAGTAACCGAGCTCCGCTAGTTTGTATTCCACCTCGCCCTTTTAGGATCCCTTAAAGGGTTTCTCCAGGTCTAGAAAAAGATGGTCACTGTCATCCTAAAACGGCATCACGCTTGTCCACAGGTTGTGTGTGGTATTACAGCTCATCACCAGACACAACCCATGGATCGGTACGTGGAGCTGTTTTTGGAGTAAAGCAGCCATCTTTTTTTTTTTAATTTTGGACATCGCCTTTAAATGGCAGTCTATTGTTACTATTTATTTCTCTAGTACTTGCTTTCCTGAAGGGTTTCTGTAAATGTTAGTATCTTTTCTGCCCTGCTGTTATAGGAGGCCACGTCTCGTTCAGTGATACATCTGGGAGTTAATGTGTGTGCGCTGATGACAAATCATCCAGGAATGAGGGCAGCCATCCTGCGCAGTGCTTATTGTGGTCACCGGCTGTGACAAGTTTGTCTGGTTTTTTAGCACTGCAGGATATTGTTACACCTTTCTGTGTGTTTAGTTCCTCGGAATTTCGGCTTCTCCAGTGGAGGCTTCTTCATGTCTTTAAGTCATTGGTAGTTATTACCCGATCACCTTGCCCTCGATAGAAAGTGATCCTGGTATTACTCATGGTTTTCTTGTTCTTCAGGGAAAGTTTGTTTTATGGGAGTTCAAGGGAGTGTCCAGGGCTTGGCACCGATGGCGGAAGTGTGGTGGACTTGCCCGAATGTTAATGATATCTAGGCTTGATATGACAGTGGTCCCTCAATTTAGGGACTTTTTACACTGGCCAAGAATCGGGAATGAATATTTGTGTGAATGCTGGTTGCCAGTCCTTGGGCCGTGTACGGCTAGGGCAACAAGGCGTACAACATATTGGGTACAACCACACTGCAACATGTCGCGTGACATTCCGGTCACAGTGGTGTTGTGCAACATATTTTATAATGCTAGTCTATGGTGTCGCACTGACACACAAATCCATTTTGGATGGGCTTTTTGTGAATGTCGCAGTGTGACACCATAAAATATTTAAAAGAAGAAAAACTGCTACTTTACTGAGAGAGTAGTGGATGCATGGAATAGCCTTCCTGCAGAAGTGGTAGCTGCAAATACAGTGGAGGAGTTTAAGCATGCATGGGATAGGCATAAGGCCATCCTTCATATAAGATAGGGCCAGGGGCTATCCATAGTATTCAGTATATTGGGCAGACTAGATGGGCCAAATGGTTCTTATCTGCCGACACATTCTATGTTTCTAGACTAGAATTATAAAATATTTTGCACAACATTAGTGACAGTGGTGCAACAAATGTTGTGTATCCCTAGCCCTGTGTTTGTAAAACTATGACTCCTAAGATGTACACTAGCTTGGCTGTTCTCAGAACTACATAGAAATGAATGGAGCATGCTGGGAGTTGTAGTTTCACCATAGGCAGTGTGAATCGGGGACAAGGTATTATAATACCAATCATTTGCCATTCGCTATGTATTGAGCCGTGTGAAAGCCACTTTAAAGAGAATGTGTCATCAGAAAATGACCTATTGTTAAAGGGGTATTCCTGTAAAAGATTATCCTAAGAATAGGTAATCATTATCAGATCAGTGGGGGTCCAAGTCCCGGCATCCCCGCCAATCGGCTGTTTCATGGAGCTGTTGTGCTCATCGGAGCTCTGGGGCGAGATGCTGCTGCCGGCAGCTTTTTGAGGACAGCGCTGTAGATCCTATAGTGGCTATTCTTGGTATTGACTTAAATGGGGCTGAGCTGCAACTAGACCATGTGACCAATGTACAGTGATGTCACTGGCCTAGGAAGAGGCTGCAGTGTTTAAGGCCTTGTCTAACAGCTGATTGGTGGTGGGGTCCCGGGAGCAACCCCCCCAGATCTGATACTGATGACCTATTCTGAGGATAAGTCAAAAAATATATTCCTGGATAACCCCCCTTTAAACATAATTTCTTAGAACATATGATTTTTATTTTTTATTTATTTGTCCATATCACCATTTTATATTTTAAAAAAATGGAATAAATAAATCATGCTGTTTTTCACACTGCCTACAAAGACTACTTTCACACTTGCCTTTTTGCTGCATCCGGCAGGGCTCGGGGAAAAAACACTTCCATTACTGATAATACAACCGTCTGCATCCGTTATGAACAGATCCGGTTGTATTATCTTTAACCTAGCCAAGACTGATCCGTCATGAACCCCACTGAAAGTCAATAGATCCATTTTCTATTGTCATAGTGTCAGTTAAACGGATCCGTCCCATTGACTTGCATTGTGGGTCATGACAGATCCGTTTTGCTCCGCAGCCCATAACGGAAAGAAAACTGCAGCATACTGCGGTTTGCTCTCTGGTATGAGAACGGAATGCATTTTGGAGCTCTCCGTTCTATTCAGTTGCGTTTTGTCCCCATTGACAATGAATAGGGACAAAACAGAAGGGTTTTTTTTTTTTTTTTTTTTTTTTTTTTTTTTTCCCCCCCCCCTCTCTCCCCATGACAGATCTCAATAACAGAAAATAGTAACGCTAGTGTGAAAGTAGCCTAAGCCTAATATGTTGAGACTTCCTCAACATATTAAGGTAACTTTCCAGTAGCCATCACATTATCATCACAGGCAGGATTAGAAGATCACCTCTTTATAGATAAGACACACTGGATCCACCATTCACAATAGGTGATTGTTAGAGCTTGTCTATTCTTTCCTTGTAGAATGACCTCTGCACAGGTCAGAGATGCCTAGAAAACTCCCATAGAAGTCCATGAGGTCTCCTTCAGTCTATTGTTTGCAGCCCATCTGGCTGCTTTCGAAGAACCGAAAGTCTTGACATATTTTAGGACTAGTGGCCAGTGTGCAAACTACTTTTTTTATTTTTCTCCTAACCCCTTTACGACTTGTGCCACACATGGGCAGCACAAGTCGTTGCTTTAAAGATGGCGCATGCTCGGGACCTCATAACACTGATCAGGAACATTTATCCCGCAGATGCTGTGGTTAGTTGCGACTGCGGCGCCTGAGTTGTCTTTTTGTGGGAGCCCAGTGCTCCCAAAGCCCAACCGGCATTTTTGCAATCTATGGGAGAAGTGATCAGACTGTCGCATGTTAAAGGGCATCTATCCGCAGACTTCGTACCTATGACACTGGATGACCTGTTATATGTGCACTTGGCAGCTGAAGTAGTCTGTTGGTTGTTCATATGTGCCCACATTGCTGAGAAAGATATGTTTTATTATATGCAACGGGGGCGTTGCCATTACACCTAGAGGCTCTGCTCTCTCTGCAGCTGCGGCACCCTTTCCACTTTGATTTGCAGGGCCAGGCAGTGAAAACATGAAGGGGTTAAATATAGTTTTTTTTTTTTTTTTTATTAAAAAAAAATTAATGTTAAACTGTTTAGCATTTTCTGAATACACTTTCCCTTTAATTGAGCAGTGATCGAATGGTACATTGTTCAGAAGCATATTTTACTGGCCTGGCATTGGCTCGTGTAACTTGACCCTCACAATGGCCTCAGGTTACATTTTCAGCAGTGCGCTTTTCCTAGGACAGTGCAACTTGAAACCACATTCAATATACAATATCAGACTGTGCCGATCTGCAGTATGTGTGACCAGGGAGTCCAGCCAATCGGCATGGACATTTCACCGGTAAAACACCTAGTGCATGCGTGGATTGGCTGCTCCTGTAGAGATCACTTTTCAGTAGTCATCTCATTATCATCATGCATCTACGTCGCCTATAATGGACAAGATGGAGCTGTTTTGTACTGCATAAGTCAGAGCATGACCACAACAATCCCATAAATCAAATATGCATCTCATATGGCTGCTGAAAAGAATCTCTAAATCCTGTTAAACTCCTGCCAAAAATGTTATACTCTGACCTGTTTAGAAAGGTACATGATGTAATCTTCTTACCAGTAACTGTATTTGTGAGTTATCCCCTCCCTTCTGATCCTCAGCTGTGTCATGTGACCAGCAATCAGACTCTCCAACTGATACAGCATCTTATGTATGCATAGGAATCAGTTTCTCTATGTACCCCTATGGGAGCCTCACTCTGTCTTGGGCCTCATGCACATGACCGTGCCATTTTTTGCGGTCCGCAAACCGCGGCTCGGATGCGGACCCAAACAACGGTCGTGTGCATGAGGCCTTATAGGAATGAATAGAGAAGTAACTGACTTCCTGTCCTGTGTCAGTTGGAGATCAGGGAGTTGGTCACATGACATCCCTTTCTAGCAGGTCAGAGAATAAACATTTTGCTGGGAGTTCTACTTTAAAGGGGTAAAGTAATTAGTACTTTATTATAAATAAATTCCCAAATATCTGGGGAGCATTCAGGAGAAATAAAATGGCCGCCGTCCTATTAGTACACACAAAACCTGTCCTAATCAAACAGGAGAACAGGTTACTTCAGAGCTGCCTCATCCTCCTCTCTGCTCTGCTTGTCGGGGGTTATGGTCCTGAATACAGTTTCAAAGTAAAAAGTCACTACCTTTGTTGAGATGTTCTCAAGAAGTCCATTCAGTGGCGGTGCCAGTGGTGTCTGTCGGTGTTATTTCTCACCCAGCATGCAACGTTTCGACTCCAGTGAGTATTTATCAAGCACTAGAGTCGAAACGTTACATGCTGGGTTAGAATTAAACACAGAAACTACATTGAGAAGTTTGAGTGCTACTTTTTTTTTTTTTTTTTTCCCCTGAATATTGTTTTAATATGGTCTTCAGCTGAATCTCTGCAGGAATGGAGCTCCTGAGGAGACATGAAGAACAGAGAGAAGGTGGGAAAGTGGCGGTGTCCTGTGTGATTAGGACAGGTTTTGTTTGCAGTAATAGGACGGCGGCCATTTTATTTCTCCTAATGATTGCTCCCCAGACAAAATGAGCCATTATAACTAATGAAAGGTATTTGGGGAATATATTTATAATGTCTGCAATCGGAAAATAAAAACAAGAGAATTTGTCACTTGTGATTAACTGGTTTCACATCTGCAATAAGAAATCTGGCAGGCTGATTATCTGCCGGAACTAGTTTGTCGGATCCGGCCCAGCCAGATACCTCCTGCGGTTACCACTAGAGCCCATTGACTATAATGTCCAGGCATCATGTAGTTTCCGGCATGAGCATCAGGTTTCAGCCAGACAAAAAACAGTGCGTGCATCAAAACCCAGCGTTCACCCCAGAATCCGGCCGGATCACATTAGTCAGTGGGGTCTGGCGATGCACTGCCCTGTCTGGCAATGTCGCCGTACAGCCTGCCAGATACCTTGCCTAGGGTTGCATCGGGTATCGAACTTTTGATACCCAATTGATTCTTTTGTACCCGTATCAATAGAATACCGGTATTTACTATTTTCAGATACTAGGCTGCACTACTGCGATCAGCTGAACAGTGTGCCGCACCTGAGGGATTAATTGACAGGGAATTGCCATGCCCTCGCTGCGCCCTGTCAGAGGCCGGGTATGTGATGCCGCAGCCTACATTTGTATATAAGGGTTAATCGCATGCATTGGTGGCGCAGTGGCCTTCCCCCTCCAGTATTATCTTCATTGGTGGCCACAGGCGCTCCCCTACCATTCATTTGTGGCAGTTCCGATCGGAGCCCCAGCAGTGAAATCGCGGGGCTCTGTTTACCATGGCAGCCAGGACGGTACTGAAGCCCTGGCTACCATGGTAAGCCCCCTACTGCTTTGTGCACAGGGCAGCAGGGAGAGTAAAGTCCTATTTACCCTAATAGACTCTATCGGGGTGAATGGGACAAGGGATCAAAAGATCCCAGTTTCTAGCCCCATAAGGGGGCTAATGGTTATTTTAAGAAAAGTTGGAAAAAAAAACACCTGTTGGATCCAGTAAAAATGCTAGTGTGAAAGTGGCCTTAAGGAGGCACTCCCATGCAGGGTTTCTGACTGACGGACAGGATGCCGTGTGCCGGAGTGGCCTGCCGGATCTCCAATAGAGATGTGAAGGAAGCCGATGTTTGTTAGACATTTGTGTATACCAGCACATTTACAGAATGGGGGAGGGGGTTTGGGAGCCTCTTTAATGAGCAGCATTATGGAAGAGAACTGGAGGAGAGTATATAAGTATTGTGTCTACCATGAGAAAAGGGGACGTGGGCAGAGACCCTACCATGACTACGGAAGAAAATGAAGGTAGAGGCACTCGTAGCCAGCGGCGCTGCAGTGACTACCGGGGAAATGGTAGTGAAAAGCTCTACTGTTGACGAAGGGGCTTTTAGCGTATACTTTCCTACTACACATGTGCCCTCTGGCATCAAGTGCCCCTGTGCGTCTGGGCTTCTCATGAGTAAACCCTGTACTGTAGGTAGGTATGTTTTTCAGAAACCAGATTGTGTGACAAGTGACTGCTGGCCTCACCCCCACTAGTGCCAGCAGAGCATTGTGCAAGACGCCCTTCTCCTCCTCTATAAATAAATATATAACTTGCTGAAATCGCAGTTAGCAAAACCCTTCTGCTTTGTGACATTTTAACTTTTCCTGCAAGATTAATATTAATCTTTTTTCCACCCTAGGTTTAAGATGAACACTTCTGGGTTTAAAAGGGGTCAGTGGGCCTCCCAGTCCCTCCGAGTAACGGCCAGAGAGCTGTCTCTCGTGAAGCCGAAGAATGCGGCCATAATGGAACGTTTCTCCAAGTAAGTTTTATTACCCCCTTTTTAGTTTTTTATTTTCTATTTGTGCAGCGCTACATTGTTACAATTAACTCTTGTGCTATACACCGTGTTCCCACCAATGCTGAATTGAGAACCGGAGGCCTTTCTGAATCCTCAAACGCATTCTGCTGAGGCCTCTGTGAATGGAGGGGCTGAGTTCTCATGAATATTAATATGGTCTGTAAAATGGCCGCTTCCGGTTAGGTGTGTCTTAATTAAATCTTCTATTGGGTCAGACTCCATCCTCTTGCCATAGGACTATTGCAACGTGGCAGCTTTAGAGATTCATCATCAACAAGTAATGATTGTGTAGGTGGTTGCATTGCTCACGTAACAGGACAGGCACCAATAATCCAATTTTTTTTTTTATTCCAAACAAATTTTCCAACGCAGAATTCGGTGTAAATTGCATGTGGTCTGCAGCTTCTTTTCAACTGTGTTGGCTATTTTTGTTTTTTTATTTGTCCGGAGTTCTGTGAATCTTAGACCTAAGTCTAGTCATGAGACTTCAGTGTAAAAGCAAATCGCAGGGAAATGGCCCACCTCTTCCCTAATGTAACTTTCATCGTCCTTTTAGATAGAACTGCTTTCTACCACTTATACCTTGTTGGAAAGGTGACAACCTGTATGACTGTCATCACATCTGCCAAAGGTGCGGTCACCCAGCTTTCCTAGCCTTCAGCAATGATAAGAGCGTTGCAACATTAGACATGTTTACATTTTGGGAACCCTATGACCACTCCTTCTTGGACTTGGCACAGTTTGTTGCATTGCAATACCGGGAACGTGAGTGAGAACCTAGCCATTGGTGGCACCAGCGTTTTGTCCCATGGCTGCTTGGGCTTTACTTTGTGTAATTCCCTTCTTCCCATGGAGTCCACCTTGGCGTTTTTGTGTGAGCTGGGTAATTTTGGTAATTTTCAGAAGACCATGGAAGCTGTATATTTAGGCTAGGTCTACACGATGACATTTGTCGCACCAATGTCGCGCAACAATTTTTATAATGGTAGTCTGTGGTGTCGCACTGCAACATGCTGTGCGACAGTCGCCGAAAAATTCATCTCAAATGGATTTTTTGCTACTGTCGCATGTTGCAGGGTGACACCACAGACTAACATTATAAAAATTGTCGCGCGACATTGGTGCGACTAATGTCGTCATGTAGACCTAGCCTTAGTGCTGTAATGGGATCAGGTCCAGCCCTGTGTAATTAGGAAAACCTTTACCAAAGCTTTTCCCCCCCCCCTCCTTATTGCAAAAGTCCGGATCTGATCCCGTTCTTGGCACTAATTCCTGGACGGCAGATTACAGTATTCTGCAGACGATCTGTGCACAGGTGCTGATTCAGTTACTGATAAACTGTCCCCATGTATACGTAGACATGTAACATCTTGCCCTGAACCCTCCTGGGAACATTAGTCAGGTTCTTCCAGAAAAATCTACGCACCCTTCCCTGTTTATAGGAAGCTGCACCTATTCCTGTCGTCAGAAGCTTCTTAATGTTACTGGACTGTAACTGGATTAGATTGCCAAGTAGAAAACACATTCTTGTACTGTAATGCCAGGTCTAAACCTGCCATACTTCTACATAATAGCGCTAGGTTTTGGTATAATATGGCCTGCATGATGACTACTCCGCTACTGAGTGCTTTCTTGTTGTTTTTGGGTGCTGTTTAAGTGGAATTTTGTGTACTTTCGGTCCCCTTACGATCCACTTCAGACATTGATTTCAAAACCCAACCTGCGTTAGGACGCCCCTTACCCATTTGAGTTCTAATCTAGTCGGAGGCCTCACTTATGCTGTGCCATTGCCATGTATGCAGTGCACATTGACCTGTTCAGCTAAGGGTATGTTTGTATCTGCCGCATGTCTGATCCGGCAACAAAATTCCTTATGTCAGCCAGACCAACGTTTTTGTCCTGCCAAAACCCAGCATTTATGCTGTAAAGTGGCCAGATCACCGCCGGACCACCTTATAGTCAAATGGGATATGGCGACATCCAGTAGGCTTCTCTGTGCCGGTAAAGCCTGCCGGAACTGCTACCGCAGATGCAATCGTACTCTTGGGCTGGGTTCACACCTGAGCGTTCTGAAAGGAGCGCTCTGTATGCGCGATTGTACCGGCGTTTGCAATCGTGCATACAGAGACAAGCGAACGCCCATTGTCGCGTGTTCCTGAAAGTCTATGTACGGCAATGTGCGACAAGACGCCCCAAAGAAGCTCATGTACTATTTGGGGCGTCGGGCGTTTTTACAGCGCGATTGTACGCGCTGTAAAACGCCCAGGTGAGAACAATTCCCATAGGGAATCATTGGTTTCTCCTTGTGCGTTTTACAGCACGTAGGCTGGTTTCACACGAGCGTGACGGATTAGGTCCAGATGCGTTCAGGGTGCGTTCAGTGAAACTCGCACTTGCAAGCAAGTTCAGTCAGTTTTGTCTGCGATTGTGTTTAGTTGTTCAGTTTTTTCAGCGCAGGTGCAATACATTTTGATGCGTTTTTCACGCGCGTGATAAACTGAAGGTTTACAAAAAACATCTCTTAGCAACCATCAGTGAAAAACGCATCGCACCCGCACTTGCTTGCGGATGCAATGCGTTTTTCACGCAGCCCCATTCACTTCTATTGGGCCAGGGCTGCGTGAAAAACGCAGAATATAGAACATGCTGTGATTTTTCACGCAACGCACACCTGATGCGTGAAAAACAACGCTCATGTACACAGACCCATTGAAATGAATGGGTCAGGATTTAGTGCAGGTGCTATGCATTCACGTCACGCATTGCACCCGCGCGGAAAACTCGCTGGTGTAAAAGGGATCTTGGTGTTTTGCGTTCAGGGTAAAGTTGCTGGAGCTCCCGTGCTAGCAGAACACGCGACACATTCCATGATTTATGAGGCTGCACATTTATTTTCCCCCATTACGGTTTCACTTGGCCAGGTAATGCCGGTTCTAACCTCCTGTTATACTGGTTAATTATTCTGTGACCTTCTCACTAAGGTTACCTATTGCTCTCTCCATAATGTGCACAATATCTTTAGGGGGGGGGGGGGGGTAAAGGCAAACCTTCTATAGCACAGTTATAGGATATTGCTGACATTTACTAAGTCTACCCTAGAGATGATTGACCATATTGTATGAGGGAGCAGAACAAAGAAAAAGCTAGACCGCATCTGCCTTAGGCTTCATGCACACACCCATGCTGTGTCGTGCGGTCCGCAAATTGCCATTCTGAAATTAATGGAATAGGCAGCCATGATAGAAATGCCTTTTCTTGTCCGCAAAACAGACAGGAAGACAGGAATCGGACGTGTGTGTGTTTTTTTTTTTTTTTTTTCAGCTTCAAGGGGTTATTCCATGATTAATGTAAAATATGAAAATTATCATAATCTAGTTTGACATCCTCTAGAACCAGCCCTGTACCTCACATGGGTCCAGAGAGCTCGCCATTTATTGCTCTGCTAGATTTATATCAAGCTGGCAGCTTAGGAGAGGGTGTCTTTATTCAGAGGGCGTGTCCTGTCTGCTGCAGCTGGTGGCAATTAAAGGATGGAACTGAGCATGTGCTTCCATCTCGGTGAGCAGGACAGAGAAATTTAAAGAACAACCAGCAGGTGGCGCTATACAGAAAGGTTTAGTTGACTAAGGCCTCGTGTACACGAACATTTTTATTTTTTTTCTCCCGTATGCAGAACCATTCAGAACGCAAAAAAACAAAAGTTAATCGTGTGCATTTTGTTTCCGTATTTCCATTCCGCAAAACAATAGAACATGGCCTAACATTGTCTGCATTACGGACAAGGATAGGACTGTTCTATTAGGGTCCAGCTGTTCCGTTCTGAGAACTTGGAATGCACACGGACGTCATCCATATTTTTTGCGGACAGGAAAATGCATACGGTTGTGTGCATGAGCCCTTACTCAGTAGCTATACTAAATTTTTAATTGCATTCAGTTACAAAAGTATTGATCCTTGTGCTGGTTTGAAAACTGTAGAATTATTTTTCTTGGGACAACCCTTTTTAGGGGGTTTTCCAGAATTTTTTAATTGCTGGCCTGTCTTCATGATAATCGGTGGTAAGATGCTGCATGCCCACTAATCGGCTGTTCACAAGTAGTCCTTGAAGTACATGCTCCATCCATTGAGCAGTGCAGGAATGGCCTACCTGAGGCTCTCCAGCTGTTGTAAAACTACAACTCCCACCATGCCCTGCTGGTTGGACCATCCCTGAAGTAGTGGATGGCGGCATTTACTGCAGCGCTGCTCCTATTCATATCTGGAGCAGTACTACAGTAACCATCGCCATCTACTACAGTATGGGACAGAGCTGTGTACTCCTGCAGCTGATCAGTGGGAGTCGGGCCCCGTCACTGATCTAATATTGAGAAGCTATTCTGCGGATAGGCCATCAATATAAAAATGCTAGAAAGCCCCTTTAAAGCATGAGAGTAAAGATTCCTGCTGTATTGCATCTACTTTTTTTGCTGAATGTATGAACGCTCGTTGGCAGTGTAATACAGATTGCCTGATGAACGAACAAACGCTTATTCGTCGGGCAATTTGGTAAATCAAAAACCCTGGGACTTACCTGCTGTCACCTGCACTAGTCAAAGATACCATGAGGTCACTGTTTTCTGCCGACGGGAGGGGAATTTCACTTTAGTATACAGTGCGTGGTGTCGGCATGTACTACAGAACAATGGGAGGCTCAGATCAGCGGACTGATGATTGGGGGAAAGAGACCCTAAATAATCAAATAATTAGGTCTTCAAATAGGTTTTAAATTATAATCTATGTACAGGTTAGTCACCATTCCAACAGAATGTGACCTGTTTTCTCCAAAATAGGCTATAAATAATTAAGAAGTAAGCTCCTTTATCCGCTATTGTGTTTCTAGCGCACTATTATCGGCACCTCACATCATGTAAATCCAGCCTTAAAAAGCACCTGCCACTAGGGTTGCACCGGGTATCAAATTATTGATGGCGCAGCCTAGTATCTCAGAACATGGCGCTGCTCTTGGCGCTCATGTTCCCTCAGCAGCACAGGGGAGAAGGAAGCAGTCTCTCCCTCCCCCCTGTGCTGCTGCCACCAATGAGAGGACAGTGGCGGAGGAGGGGAGGGACTGTGGCCACTGCACCACCAATGACGATAACTCACCCATTAATTCAAATACAGCAGGCGGGTGCAGAATCGCATAGCCGGCTCCTGACCTCTGACAGCGAGCTGTGATCCGTGGCAGTTAACCGATCAGTTGCGGCACCTGGGGAGTTAACTGCCACTGACCGCAGCTCCCTGTCATAGAGGCTGGGTGCCAGCTATGTGATTCTGCAGCTGGCACCCGCTTCCTGTATTTTGTATTAAAAGTTAGTTATGTTCATTGGTAGCGCAGTGCGCCCTCACCCCCCCCCCCCCCCCAAACACCAGTATTAAATCATTGGTGGCGTAGTGTGCCCCCAACCTCCCCACAATATTAAAATCATTGGTGGCAGAGGCCACAGGGTCATCTCCCCCCTACTCTTCATTGGTGGTGCAGTGGCAAGATCGGAGCCCAAGCAGTGTAATTGCGGTGCTCCGATCAGTTACCACGATCAGTTACCATGGCAGCTAGGATGCTACTGAAGCCCTGTGCACACAGCAGCAGGGAATTTACAATGGCAGCCAGGGCATCAGGGAGAGTGAAAAGTCCTATTCACCCTAATGGATCTCTAAAAAAAAAAAAAAAAACATCAAAATATTAAGTATAAATCGCCCCCTTTCCTAATTTTACATTCAAAATATATTAACAATAAACATATTGCATACTGCCACGTCCAAAAAGTCCAAGCTATTATAATATATAAAAAACATCACCTGTGGTGAATGCTGTAACAGAAAAGAGAAAAATTGAGAATCGCGCAGTTTTTTATTTTTTTATTTTTTTTATTTTTATTTTTTTACTATGTCACCTTGTTCCCCCCCCCCCCCCCCCCCAAAAAAAAATAATAGGGTAGGACTGTTCGATTATGGGCCTGACGTTCCATAAAATGCGGAATGCAAGCTTTTTTTGGTATATATTTTTATCGCATGGTATCTAGTATTGCTATACTTTTTTATGGTATCGAAATCAAGTCAAAATTTTGGTATTGTATCAACCCTACCTGCCACCACAAAATGCAGTGCAATCTGCAGTCAGCAGGTTTATACAGCAGGAGGAGCTGAGCAGATTGTATATAGTTATGGGAAAAGCTTTATTAAAACGTGTCATTTATACAGTTATCTCTTTCTGACTTCAATTGTACACAGGGAAGGTGTTATGAGTGACTGATGGCATTCTCTGTGTAAGCGTTTATACAGACATCGATGTCAGTTACTGATGGCTGTACACGGGGGTGATCTCAAGTTCAGAAAGAGCAGAGAAATAAATGTGTAAATTACAAGTTTTACTGAATCTTTTTCCATAAAATTGTAGATATTAATATGCTCAGCTCCTCCTGCTCTATAGCCTGTAGATTGCATTGCATTTCGTGGTGACCTTTTAATTTCATGCTGTGTCCTCACAGAACTGGAAGCTTTCTTTTATTTTTCTTAAATTCCTGGCATAGACACAGATTTAAAGCACATGGTCTGACTTCCAAAAAACGTCACCAGCCCTGTCCACAGGTTGTGTGCGATAGTGCACCTGTTCACCATTGACTCCAGTGGAGCCAAGCTGCAATACCAGACACCACCTGTGGACTGAGGTGGTGCTGTTTTTGGAAGACTGCATCCATGTTTTTCTAATGCCAGACAACCCCTTTAAAGATAACACACACTTAGGGCAAATCATTAAATAAAGATATAGATGTTTTAACCCTGATGGTGCTGGACCTATGAAACACTTTGTGTGCTTTCTTTAGAACCCCTCAGTCAGGATGGTTTATTTTAAAGGGAACCAGTCATCATATAAATGCACTGCAGTCTGCATACAGCTTGTTATAGAGCAGAAGGAGCTGAGCAGAAATACTCAGCAATTTTGCAGTTTATTCGTTACAATCTCTGCGTTTCTGAGCTCAGTAGCGAAGTGGGTGGTCTCATTAGTGACCGAGTGTTCCCTGTTTACACACTTGTACAGGGAAAGCTGTCACTCACAAGACCTCCCTCTTGGCTACTGAGCTCAGAAAGCGCAGAGAATTTAATTAATAAAATTTAAGTTTTGCATAGTTTTCTATAAAACTGTATATCCTTCAGCTCTAGAACATTCTGCTGTCGGCAAAACAAGGTCATGAAATATTTCAGTGTTGACACTGACCACTGAGCTTCAGAACCGTTTTGTGTAGAGATCACTTTTTCGCAGTCATCTCATTATCCTCACAGCCTACAATGAAAGGGGACATTGCTGTTTCTTCATATATTCTTGTAGTACGCCTGATGAAGGGACTGGTAATGCCTCGAAAGCTAGCTATGTAACATCATTACTTCTATTTTTATTAGCCATTAAAAGGTATCAGGACCTGCAATACTCTTATTTTGTTTCTCTTAATGAGAGCACTAAACTAAACTAGTTTTCTATTGGCCAACACGGTACCAGACTTTCTTCCTTTTTTCTTTTAACCAACATATAGAAAACACTGGCTACGCTGTTTACGATAGATGTTTACGACTTACCTCCTCCCCCATCCCTGCACAAGTCACAGAGCATGCTCAAAACACTCTCTCCCGTCACATTACAGGCTCCTATGGTCCACGTGATTGCTGCATTTGACTGCTTTTAAATCTCAGGCATGATGGCTGCCCCTGTAGTCATGTACAAAAATGGAATAAAAAATAAACAGTTTAGATTTAAAAGAATATAGAAGTATTTCATTTTGATAAGTAGACAAAATGGGTGATTGTATTTCCAAAGAAATTTCAGTGCAGAATGTGTGAAAATGGCTACACGTTAATATATATTGACTTTTTTTATTTTATTTTTTTCTGTTCTGCATAGATATCAAAAAGCAGCTGAAGAAGCCAGCCAGGATAAGAAGAGAACTGTAAGTAGCCTTCTGATCAGCATATCAAAGGGGTTTTCCAGGATTTTACTACTGGTGACCTATCCTCAGGCTAGGTAATCAGTATTTGATCGGTGGGGGTCCGGCACTCAGGACCCCTGCTGATCAGCTATTTGAGAAGGCAGTGACGCTTCTGTGAGCCCCGCAGCCTTCTCTGTGCTCAGAGCACAGCGCCGTACACTGTGTAGCGGCTGTGCTCGGCTTACAAATGAATGGGGCTGAGCATGATGCCATACAATGTAAGGCGATGTGCTTGGTGAGCACAGAGAAGGTCGCGGTGCTCACATGAGCATTGATTCGTCTTAAACAGCTGATCAGCAGGGGTCCCAGGTGTCGGACCCCCACTGATCAGATACTGATGGCCTATCCAGAGGATAGGTTTTTCTGTAGTAAAATCCCAGAAAACCCTTTTGACAAGTGTGCATTACTGGATCTATTCCTACGGACTCTGGAGCTCCTGTCACTGAGAACAAATCTGGTTCTGAGATTCATGACTCTGTACCTGCTTTTTGTAGATTCTAACTCCTGGTAAAGGTCTTATGTCCTTTACTTTACAGCCCACCATATTTTCTTATGACCTGCAGCATTTACTGGAAAGGAAATGGCAATTGAAATAAGCAGGCCGTACACGTTAGACTGGATCGGCCAACCATCTAATGTGTGGGAGGGCCCTCCGACACTTCCCCATTCCTAGATACTACGCAGAGAAGGGTCCGGCATGTTGGATTTCAACACGTCCAAACCCTTTTGTTCTTGGGCAGATAGCTTCCTGTGTCTGTCTGGCAGCAACTTTCTCCCCTCTCCCATTCACAACATGCTCACACTTGGCCGAACCAAGCATGCCTGTGTATTGGGGTCATCGGGAGAGAGCGCTGTCAGTTGAATGAGCGCTTTGTGCTTTATTATTGGTCTTTGCTCTTTAGGAAATGGTGAAGTCTGTTATGGAGATGGAAAGTGGAGAAAACTGTCAGTTAAGCTAGTTTCACATTTGCGGCACAGCGTTCCGGCAGAGAACAGCCTGCCAGAGTTTTCCGGATCTGGCATTCCTGCATGTCACCAGAATGCCTGCCGGCCCCATTAACTATAATGGAGTCTGGCAGAGATCTGGCCGTAACCTGGCAAATATGCCTGGATTTGGTTGGAAAAAAAATGCTGCTTGCAATGGTCCCCTGCTGGAAGGCTGTACTGCAAATGTAAAAGATGCCTTAGATTTCACATTTCCACCAAATGATATTGTGGAGTGAGAGGTGCTTATGATACAATATTTAGTAGTTTAACTCCCTGAAGGAGTTGTTCCATTACAGCATTATATCCATTAAATGGGGAATATGTCTAATCTGTGGGGTCCAGTCGCTGGGGACCCACCAGTCCCAAGAGTGAGAGCGGTATTCCCCCACTTTGAATAGAGTGAGGGACATGCTTGGGCCCTGCCGCCCCATTGAGCTCTGTGGGAGTTAGCTGAGCGCTCGTACTTGACGATGTCCAGCGGCCCCATAGAGCTGAATGGAGTGACACACATACATGTCTGCTGTCCTATTCAAGCGGGAAAACATTGCTCCCATTCATGTGACCGTAGCAGGCCCCATAGGCCAAACACCTGCCTATCCTGTGGATAGGAGATAAGTTGTTAAAATGGGACAGACTCATCCAACTCACTTTTGATATTGGAAGTTTTAGGTTAACTATTTTTAAATTAAACATTTATTTCAGAATCCTTTTTAGTTTTTTAATACCTGTAACCTTGTATTACAAGAAAAATCCCGCCATCTGTTCCTATTATACATAGTACATCAGTGAGGCACTATGATGCATACTGAGCGGATATGCTGTGCTTCACCTGATGGCCTTTCCTCTATCATGCATGTTTTTTAGTAACTTTCCTTACCATATTTTCATTCATTTATTGCCATCAGTATTTTTTCTGAATGAGTTGGTTTAAATAAATTGAGCGTGAAGAGACTTGTTATACAGGTCAAGATGAGGGGAATTGGGGATATTGCTCTGAAGTCATTGGTCTCTTATTAATATTCAATGTAAAATGAAGACAGAAAAAGGGGTCAGTTTGCTTCTCTTCACCGATCAAGCGCCAGAATGCAGAAGAATGTAACTGTCCGTCTGTGTCCTGGCTACCTGGTGGCGTGGTTGGGGTGCCCTAATTCATCCTAAAGTTACCTATGTGATCTTCATGGACCTAATTGCTTACTGTGCACAAGAGTATTCACCGATGTAGGCACCATGTAACTAGATACTTAAGGGAGTTGTCCAGCTTTTGGGGATTTTTTTTTTTTTTTTTTTTTGGGCTTGTTCCCCACCACTTTGTTCCAGCTCCCTGACTCTGTTCAGAGGTCTCCCAATCTGAGCCTGTAAACGTCTGCATGACTGGCTTTAGGCTACTTTCACACCTGCGGCAGTGATCCGGCAAGCTGTTCAATCACAGGAACTGCCTGCCGGAACTGGCAAAACGTATGCCAACTGATGGCATTTGTAAGACTGATAAGGATCCTGATCAGTCAGAAAAATGCATTGAAATGCTGGATTAGTGTTTCTGGTGTAATCTGGAAAAATGGATCCGGCATTTTATTTATTTTCTCCCACCTTTTTTTTTTTTCGGTCTGCACATGCGCAGACCGGAAGGATGGATCCAGCATTCCGGTATTTTGAATGTCTGATCCAGCACTAATGCAATCCTATGGAAAAAATGCCGGATTTGGCATTCAGGCAAGTCTTCAGTTTCTTTTTAGGACTGAGATGAAACTGTAGCATGCTGTGGTTTTATCTTTGTCATGATCAGTCAAAAAGACTGAACTAAAGACATCCTGATGCATCCTGAATGGATTGCTCTTTACTCAGAATGCATGGGGATATGCCTGATCAGTTCTATTGAGCCCCTAGGACGGAACTCTATGCTGGAAAAGAAAACCGCAAGTGTGAAAGTACCCTTAGCTGTGGCGTGTCCCCAAGTGGCAATGTCCCAGAGGTGGCATACTGCTTGAGAACACGTCGCTGCTGAGGTCAGTCATTGTCTAGAGCAGCGCATTTGACCCACTCTGTCTGGAAGTTCACAAGCCAGGATTGGAAGACCATGGAGGGGAGTTTTTTTTATTTTTTATTTTTTTATTTTTTCCTCTAAATATTTTTAAATAAATTCATTTATTTTACCAGTCCTCTGTGGCGTTTTTGGGGTATTTTTTATTTATTTTTTTCCCCCTGGTGATCAAGCGCTGCAGCTCCAGTGACCCTCCCCCACCCGTTGTCTGTTTGCAGACGGCCAGCATGTCAACATTAAGCCACCTGTAAACAGACACTTTGGAGATGCGGGAGACATTGGAGTTGCAGAGCTTGATTACTTGGGTAAGCTACTTTCACACTCGCGTTTTGTGCGGATCCGTCATGGATGGATCCGTTCAGATAATACAACCGTCTGCATCTGTTCTGAGCTGATCTGTTTGTATTATCTTTAACATAGCCAAGATGATCTGTCTTGAACACCATTGAAAGTCAATGGAGGACAGATCCGTTTTCTATTGTGCCAGATTGTGTCAGTTTGCGAGCAGTGTTTTGGTGTCCGTCTCCAAAGCGAAATGGAGACTGAACGGAGCCAAACGGATGCATTAGAATGCAAACTGATCCGTTTTGGACGCTTGTGAGAGCCCTGAACGGATCTCACAAACAGAAAGCCAAATGCGAGTGTGAAAGTAGAGTAAAGTGGTAGGTACTGTTTAGTTTATTTTTTTTGCTAGGATATACATTTGTTTTGCAGCACAATATTTCTATAGCTTAGGCCTCATGCACACGACAGTTGTGCGTCTGCCCAAAAAAAGGATGCAGCTTTTTTCTTTTTTTTTTTGAGGATCAGTTTTTCCCCACAGATCCCTTCTAATAAATGCCTATTCTTGTCTGCAAATGTGAAAAAAGTAGGACATGCACAATTTTTATTTTATTTTTGCTGAAGGGAAACGCTGACAACGGACGCAGAACACAAACGGATGAACTATCAGCATTTTTTTGCTGACCTATTGAAATGAATGGGTCCCTATCCGCAAAAAAAAAACTTAACGGAGGCCGAGAAAAACTGTCGTGTGCATGAGGTCTTAGTCAATTTAATAGGGATGGGTGTCAATAAATTGACTGTAATAACTACTTGAGACATTTTGAATAGAATCTGTTGTAATCCATAGTTGCCATTCACGATTACTACAAGAAAAGTATATTTAAGTTAGATCAATATCAGATTGGTGGAGGTCCAACACTCCGCACCCCCACCGGAACTGCTCAGCTTGGTCCACTGTAGTTGTGTCCCACTCCAATGGGAACAGCACCGCAGTAACAAGCTCTGTCCACTAACAATGGGTTGACAGCTACAGCTGATCAGCAGTGGTGTCAGATGCCTACCAATCTGATATTTATGATCTATCTTAGGGATGGGTTGGGTCATCAATTGTTAAATCCTGGAGAGCCCCTTAAATCTCCGCTCTGTACCTGTGTGCTGTCTTTCCAGTGACATCTCTCTGTACAGAGGGAAGGTGGTCAGTCACTTAGAAGACTGCCCACTTGGCCATTGAGGTCAGAAAGAGCTGAAATTTTAAGTAAATCTGAGTCTTTCCCCACAAAACGATATCCATCTGCTCAGCTCCTCCTGCTCTATAACCTGTGGACTCCATTTCTTTTCATGGTGACAGGGCCTCTTTAAAATCAAGTGTACTTGCAGTACTGCCAGATCCCAAACTGTCGGCAGATCCATCAAATTTGATGGCTGGCTGTGATGCAGCGTTTTTCTTGACGTTTTTTCTTTCCTGATCTGTTCCGTTTTTTGCGGAACAGATCAGGACCAGATCTGGACCCATTCATTTTCAATTCCGCATGTCCGTTTAAATATAAAACATGTCCTATTCTTTTCCGCAAAATTCGGATCCTGGTACAATACAAAGTCAATGGATCCGCAAAAAACGGAAGACATTCAGATGTCATTCCGTATGTCATCCGTTTTTTGCGGAATCCGTTCCTGGAAACGCATAACACATTTATTTTTTTTTTCAAAGAAATCCAAACAACTTTATTTGATTATTGAAATGTATACATGTTTCCGTTTTTTGCGGATCCGCAAAAAACGGATGACATACGGAAACATTTTCAGGAACAACGGATCCGCAAAAAACGGACCGAAATTCGGATTATAGAAAAATACTGACATGTGAATGTAGCCTAACCCTGACGGACTCCTTTGTAAATTTAATACGGCTTGTTGGTATCAGTCATGGAGGCACCTGGCATTGCAAGTTTTCCTCCTGTTATAAACTGAAGCCACAACGTAGATGTGAACAGACCCTAAGCTATAAGCTATATTCTAGTATAGAGCCACTGGGGACTGTTTGTGCTGCCATCCAGCCTTCTGCGCTCAGCTCTGCCATGTGCCTGAGATCTTGGGAGCCAAGTCATTTGATATTCCTTCTAGCTATGTTATCTGAATGCATCTGCAGTTAAAGGAATTATCACAGTACCTTTTTTTTTTTTCCTTTTCTTCTTTCCCCACAAATGGTGACTTCCTAAGGCTCTTTGGCATTTCAGATATGTCTGGAATGTTCTCCAAAGTATATATCTGACAGAAATCTCCAAGGCTATAGTGGCCTACTGCATGTAGGCCACTACATTGGTTCCCATCCTGTAGTAATAGTTATTCCTTGTAATATACATTTTTCTCTTTGGGATGCCGCTGTATAGTAAGTTTTTCTGTTAAAAGAGAATAAGCCATATCCCAGCCCAAAAGAAGCCAAAAGGACACGCTTTTGGACTCTAAGTGCTGCATTATGCCTGCGTCCTAAACTACACCACGGATGGAGCCTTCCGCTTCTAGCTACGGCCAGTGTATAGTTTCTGGCTCCTGTGGATGCCACAAACAGATTAGTGGGGTTGGACCCCCTCCAATCTGATATTAAAGGGGTTTTCAGAGACTGGTAACTGCTGACCTGTCCTCTGAATATCAGTATCTGGTGGGGGTTTGACACCCGGGTCCCCCGCTGATCAGCTGTTTGAGGAGACGGCGTGCACAGTCCGCTGCTGCTGTCCCATAGACATGGCAGCACCCAGCACACCCGCTGGTCTGATATTGATGACCTATCCTGAGGGAATGTAAGCGTTGAGTTTCTGGTAGTTTCCCAGTCCAGTTTTTAAAGAAGTTGGAAAACCCCAGCTTAGAACATGTTTGTCCTAGGCACTTGATTAATCTCTTCTGGGAAATGGACCTTTCATCAGAAAGACAGCATTGCCCTAGAGCCACTGATGTCTAGATGAGGCCATTGTACGGCAGGTCTTCTCAGCAGGGCTCGTCTCTGATTAATCACACGACATTATCACTTAGCCGGCTGTCTTGTGAGGAGAGGTGACAGACATTCCAAGGATGGCCGGTGGGGGGGTATGAGTAAGAGCCATGAGCTGTAATCCTGCCCAGACTGATTGCTTTAGGAGTGACGTTTTCTTATCTGATAACATACGACCTGGGAGAATAATAAGATTGTCTCCTTTTAGGAATGCTGACCTTTTTAAAATCCAGGCTCAGTTTGATTTAATCAAGAAAGTAAAAGAAAACCAAAATCTGTTAACTGTGAAGTAAAACTGGTTTCTATCGTGTTTTTTTTTTTTTTTTTTTTTTTTTTTTTTTTTTTTTTATAATGAAATGATTGTCTCTATTGTATAACGAAGGGCGCCTGTGCAGGAGAGCATCGCCTGGGCCATGATACATGTGGGTAATGAGATGGCAAAATATATAAAAATGCCGCTGGCAAAGACAGCCATGTGGGCAGCACGGTGGCTCAGTGGTTAGCACTGGTGCCTTGCAGCGCTGGGGTCCTAGGTTCGAATCCGACCAAGGGCAACATCTGCATGGAGTTTGTATGTTCTCCCTGTGTTTGCGTGGGTTTCCTCCGGGTACTCCGGTTTCCTCCCACACTCCAAAAGACATACTGATAGGGACCTTAGATTGTGAGCCCCATTGGGGACAGTTGGATGATAATGTCTGTAAAGTGCTGCGGAATTAGTAGCGCTATATAAGTGTGTATAATAAATAAATAAATAAAATACGCACCAAAAATGTAGGCCCTGATTTATCATGTCTTTCACGCCAGAATTCTGGCTTCAAAAAGTCGCAAAATTGGGCTTTTGCATCTTTGCACCCCCAGCACTCACTCCAGTTTTGGGTGCCATTAGCTATGTTAGTGATTTTCACTCAAGATATTTATTATTGAGACTTTGGAAAAAAAAAAAAAGCCGCCCTCTTGCTCCAGTAGGAAGGTGGAGTAGCTTTTCTGGACAAGTGTTAGGTTTATCAAACATGCGATAAATGTGCAGTGAAGTGCACCAGTGCAAAACTGACCACCTATTACCTTCATGATAAATTCCCCCCCCGCCCCCCTTAGTGTAGAGCAGGGATCGGCCACCTCCGGCACGTCAGCTCTTCTCAAATTACAACTCCCAGAATTGTAACTTCTACCTCTTTTAACTTCCGTGAGTGTTGCTGCTGTGCATGCTGGGAGTTGTAGTTTGATAGTCCTGAAGGCTGCTGACCGCTGGTGTATTGTGTGTATCCTATAGTGTGCATTCATTACACATACACAGTTGGGTGGTGGCGCTATTTTATGCACTTGTATAGCGCTGATATATTCTGCAGCGCTTTAGACATTAGCATCAAGCTGTCCCACAATCTAAGTTCCCTATCAGTTTGTCTTTGGAGAACCCGGAGGAAACCCACGCAAACACAGGGAGAACATACAAACTCTATGCAAATGTTGTCCTTGGTCGGATTCGAACCTAGACACCAGTGCTAACCACTGAGCCACCGCGCTGCCATTACAGATCTGTCTAGTGCTGCCCATACACTAGAGATTTGTCAGCCACCTTCTGTTTGACTTGTATGTGGACACCATAGAATATAGCAAATGACCAACAGTCTGAAGATCAGTATTCGCCTTGCTTGGTGACCCAAGCTGGGCTTCTGTAAATTAAATCCTGCTGCGGTGGGTTTCAGCATGTCCTTGGTGTTGTATGGCCTTTTCCACAGATGCTGGCCTTAAGGTGACTTCTGCCACACTCTTGTGTAACGGGCACCGACAGGAGGTAGAAACTGATCTAAGTTGGGCTTTATGGCATGCAAAATCTCTTGTGTACGGCTAATTAAACTTTAAGGGTATATGTTTATACTTGGCAGAAATCTTTGGCGACTGTCCTGTCCATCTGAATAAGGCGTGCAGAAATCTTATGTGCTTGCCTAATGAAGCAAACCTATTCAGATTTATTCAGTTGCAAACCTTTTTGTAATGCCCTTAACTTTCTCTGTCATACTTTTTTTTTGGTAGGGCGAACCTTAAAGACCTACATACATATTATGGCCCATTTTCATTGACTGAAAGAACAAGCAATTATTGGGAAGGGACAGTTCCTTTCTGATGCCTACTCATCAGTGGAGGCGGAGCTCTGCATTTACATGCAGTGATCCCCTGTACTCTATTGGGACAAGCCATGGCTACTATGATGTCCCCAATCAGATGCATTAATTGAAAATTAATATTATCTGATGAGCGAGAAATGGTTGTTCATCGGCACATTTGCACAAGTTTTCGTAATAAGGCTAGTTCACGAAAATCTGGCCTTGTAGATCTGCCACCTGTGTATCCTGTAAGGGGGGGGGGGATTTATTTTTATTTTTATTACCCAGTCCTTTTCTTCTCCCAGGAGATAAAGTGCCACCAATGTCTGGCAGTGGCTATCTCATTTCTTGCCATTTGAAACGCATTTGGGGGGGGGGGGGGAAATCAGAGTTGGGAGTCATGAGGGATAGCTGTGAACCGGACGATCATTATTGAATGTATGTGGCCACGTTTAGCTATTCTGCATGGGTAGAAGCATAGCTAGACGTTGCCCTTGCTTGCATTTGTAGCCGGTGCCGCTTGATGAGAACCCCTTTTGGGTGATCTTTCCATTTGTCTTTAACCCAGCTCAGAAACCTGGTGCTGTTTCCTCGGCATATAATGAGGCGAGAGACTTAGGGTTACAATCCCAATATAGCTGCTAATCACCTGTAATTCTATAAAGCCTGGCAGGCTGTCACTGCGGCTACACTCCTACTGGAAGCTCTTCCAGGCAGCAGCCGCAGTCATGCAGCGAAAACAGGTAGAATGACTTCTTTCTTTTTTGGGGCTCATCAGTCTGCCTTTCCCCCTATTCTTGCATGCGTGCTTGTTGACCTGCACTCCCGGTTTCTGATGTACCACCCTGAGCAGTAATCGCTCACCCTCGTTGTGGCAGTTTACTTGCCATTCTTAATATCCTCTTCTATAATGTTCTGCTTTGATCAAGCCTCTTGATAACTGCACGCCAACTTTTATTATATGCATGTCTAAATTACAGCTATCCTTGTTTGCCACCGGCTCACAATCCTTGCTTTTACTGCTTTTTTTTTTTTTTACTTCGATTTGGTTACCTGTACTTGTAGGTTTTTAGTTGAAATACTTTGTGTGTGTTTTACTATATAAAAAAAAAATGTTCCAGTTGTGTCAGCGTAAAGCAGAAGTACCTTCTTTGACTTTCTGTCCCATTTCATGTCATGGCCTTTTGCTTGTTACATGAGTCACTTTCTCATCATTTTTTGCCTTGTTCTTCCCATCTGTTTGTCCTTATAAGGATATCCTCTTTTTTTTTTTTTTTTTTTTTTTTTTTTTTTTTCCTCTCCCTTAAACTTCCTGCCCAAACTTTTCTCCGCCTCTTATTCCCCCTGGGCTGAATGCTTTTTTTTTTTTTTTTTTAATCTACATGTGGCATAGACCAAAATTTTCTGAGCAGCTGTCTGGATGTGGATCTGCCGTCTGTTGGAGACCTTTCTTTTCCTGGCTTAGGCAGCCACTTCCTTACTCATCCACTTTATGTTCTCCCTAGAACACAGAAACTCTTCCGTCCTCTTTTAATCGAGGGTCCCTGAGCGTGTTAAGGAAGAAGTGGGAGATCCCTGGTCCGGTCGCTCGGACAGAAATTAAGCACAGTAGCAGCTTTGTCATACGGCATAGAGTCAGCAGCCCCAAGACTGAAACTACCCCTGCCGACCATTCTGAGGTCGAAAGCCCCAAGATCCGCGCTCAAGTGCAGGAACAAAGCCGCTTCCGCTATCCCAGTGCCTCAGAACTTCGTTCTTCCTCCACTGAGGTTGAGAGCATGGAACAAGATTTGGAGACTTCAAAGTTGGACAACCCTGAACCATCTCCTAAGATAGAGAAGTTCAATGTCCCTTTAAACAGCCTGAAGATGATGTTTGAGAAAGGTGAAGCTGCCGTCCATAAGGTAAGATTTGAGCAGAGATCCCACCAGTGCATTTCAGTGTCATTGCCCTCATCTGCCTTATGGCTTAGCAGTTGCCCTTGTGACTGATGGTACGGTGTCATGTTTAGCCGTAGAGCCCCTCCATCTGACTATTCGACACTTGGCTGTGGCTGCCAAACTTTTCTGTGAGCTCACCGCTGTCCAGCGATGCCTGGGACAACCATGGAGGTTCTTCTACTACATTGTCTTCATAGCAACACATTACATTGCCTGTAGCCATTTTATTTGATTTAAAGCCTCCTCTTTGTGTTTGGCTACAACTCCCAGCTGTATCGCTTCTTAGTTAGACCAGGAACGACTGCAGATTATGAATCTCCGGCAGTGTCTCCCCCCCCCCCCCCCCCCCGTGTCTTGTGGTTTCTGTAACTACTCCAAGGAGATTCCTCTTACTGTAGAACATCTATGTCTGCGGTAAACTTCCACCTGGTGGGAAAACAGACATGTCAGCACTTTGGCAATGAATCGGCATTGCATGAGCCGCCTGTGATCAGGAAGCACCAGGATTGTGAGCTCATTTTCCTTTCCGGGATGGAAAAGTGTATGTGAATAGTTATGTACATCATTGCTTCTATAGTTTGCTTACTCTTTCTGCCTGCAGAGCTGAATTCTTCTGTGCGGAGTAAGCACTGTAGGCTTGCTATGACACAGATCTGCTTGCTTGGGACTGTAACCTGGGGAAAGGCCAGAAGCACAAAAAACTAAATTCTTCCTGTTGCAATACAGTGGAACAACCATGTTCTCAGCCAGCCCTATTAACCATTGTCAGTCAGGAAATGTATTCAAGCCATCTAGGAGGGTTCTAATATGGTGCATGGGGTTGTCTAAATTCAGCAGGATGGAAGACTATGTACATGGGGTTGTTGGCTTCTTTTTATGTTGCTTAAAAAGAGTGCCATACTTCTTCAGTAATGGGTATATCTCCCTAAAATTATATTTTCCTTTAAGTCCACGGTTTCTGAGCAACCTGGGATAAAACCAATCTGACGGAAGGGTCGGCTCTCATAGAAGTTGTCATCCAGCTTTCCAGACTCTTGAACAGTAGTCTTGTCTAGTAAGGCCTGCTAAGAAAACATGTCATTGAAGCATGTAAGTTTGGGTTGACAGCCCTGGTGGCATCTAAGTTGGTCATCACCAGTCTTTCCCAGGAAGAATTATGTTAGAAACGGCCTATACTGTAATTCTTAACTGGACAGAAAAGGACAACGCCATTTATACTGGTGGAAACATCAGGTACTTTCTAAAGGTTGCTAAAGTCCTAGTTTTGCCTTTTGACTGCAATCTGTTTCCAGAAATAAATCCCGTGAAGAGGCTGACCACAATGTTCTTCAATAGGATTACTAAGAGGAAGTAAAAAATACGGTCTGTACCTCCTCCACCCCCCACCTGTACTCATCTTCTTGTGTAACTCCAGTGCTAAGAAACAAGTAAAACCTTTACATACATGTGGGGATTTGGAAGGAATGTTAGACTGTAGGTTTTGCAGGATGGTAAAGTGAAAATGATAGTTTGGTGCATTTCCCCTTTAAACAAAAAAGGAGCCAGCTCAGTAAGTGAATAACCAGATGTGGCGCGGTTCATAGGTTAACTGGGCATAGCCCATTCCCAGCATGCCTGCCTTCTGATAAGAGGTTCCTTGCACAGATAATTGCCCGGGTGTGTCTGCCTGGCAGGAAACTCAATCCATTGACTTGCTATGTGTGCAGGCCTTTGTCCGGCTGAGGTCCATGCCCTCTCTGTGGCCTTCTCTTCCTATCCCGTTCTCTATCTCAGGCTCTGGTTACAGTGCCTAGAGCTGCTGTATATGAGGTCATAGACTGTAAATCCCCCCTCCCCCACCCGGGGTTTAACAGGCATCTGAGCAGCGCTGGAGATGCTTAACACTTTGTGATCTGCAACACTGGCTGATTGTTTCTACATGAGTGTGAAAAGAGGAGTATAATGGCTCGATGTCCATGTCTGAGAAGAACTAGCTTAATGCCGCCTTCTTTGTAGATGACGAGGAGTAATTATTGGTCGCTGATTATGATGAAAAAGCTTAAACAAGTGGGCCGGTTATGTATTGTAAAGAGGTTCCCACATCAGTTGTCGGATATCGTGAAGGGTAGGCTGGTTAGGGTCTCCACCGGTCTTGAGGATGATCAGGCCTCAGCCTCCACAGGCTAAGTTCACACTCTGCTTGGAGATCTACAGTTGACCCTATACGTAGGCATTGAAGGGACACGTGTATATAAAATGGTTTGCTTTTATATGTATAGTTAAACGTGGCGTGTTCTTTGCCTTTAAACTGTAGGGCACCGCCAATGAAAGGAATGGTAGGTGAAAAGAAAAAAGTGCTCCATAACGCGTGGCCGTCTAATACTTCAGAAACGCATCAGTTTTATCCCCATGCCTTCTGAATGAAAAGCCATCTGTTCAGTATGCATCAGGATGTCTTCAGTTCAGTTACTTTTAGGTTATTTGGCCGGAGAAAATACTGCAGCATGCTAAAATTCCAGAACACTTGCCTGATTACCAATCTGGCATTAATGTCTATTAAAATGTATTAATGCCGGATCCGGTACCAAGTGTTCCGGAAAACCAGATCAGTTTTCCCGGTCTGCACATGTGCAGACCTTTATAAAATGTAAAAAAAAAAAAGGCGGATCAGTTTTTCTGGATGACGCAGGAGAGACAGATTTGGTATTTCAATGCATTTGTCAGACTGATCCGGAAACAAATGGTATCTGTCTGCACACGGATTTCCGGATCCGGCAGGCAGTTCCGGCAATGGAACTGCCTGCTGGATTCCTCTAACGCTAGTGTGAAAGTATCCTTAGGGTCCATTCAGACATCTGTAGTGCATTGCGGATCCGCAATACACCCGGCCGGCACCCCCCAAGAATATGACCTGTTCAATTTTTTTTTTTTTTCCGGAGCCACAGACCGGAAGATTGGGGGCGTGCTCTGGAGATGCGGAGAGCACATATTGTGCTCTCCGCATCCATTCCGTCCCCTTAGAGAATGAATGGGTCTGCACCAGTTCCGCAATTTGCGGAACTGATGCGGACCCATTATATGGACGTGTGAATGGAGCCTAAGGCTGAGTTCACACTTCAGTTATATGATCAGATATTTCCATCAGTTTTCGTCAGCCAAAACCAGGTATGGGTCAAAAACGCAGAATAGGTGCAAATCTTGACACTTACACCTGATATCTGAGTAGGCTTCATAATAACAGATGGAAATGACTCGCCAAATAATTGAAGTGTGAACTTGGCTTAACTGGTCTCTGCTGGAAATAGCCCCGCACTGTACTCCATCTCTGGCAGTCTCATAGAGAATGAATGGCGTGGCAGTGTGTGCTCTCACTTCTGCTCCATCCGGATAGGGGGCCGGAAGCTATTCTTAGGACAAGTAGGGGTTCCGCTTGTAGGACCCACACCAAGCAGGTAGTCATCCCCTATCCCAGGGATCAGCAACCTTCAGCATTCCAGCTGTTGTGAAACTACAATTCCCAGCATGCTACATTCATTTCTATGCGAGCTCTTAAAAGAGCCGAGCAAGTATGCATGCTGGGAGTTGTAGTTTCACAACAGCTGGAGTGCAGGAGGTTGACAACCCCTGCTCTATCCTGTGGTTAGAGGATATCCTTTAAAACTTGACACAAACCCTTTACGATGGGGGTCTAAAGATACATTTACACTGCAGGGTAATCGGGGTTCCTGAGAACGCTCGTTCCAAAAAATCTGTCCCCGAACTGCAGCACGGTCTGCCATTGAAAACAATGTGAGGCAGACACCACTTGGCGGCTGCTGCTGGGACTTTGGCCAATTCTGCCGTGTGAGTGGGCTCTTAGAGGTAATGATCATCTTGTATGGTCAAAGGGGTTATCCGATATCTAAAATATGCCCCCCAATGCCTGGGCCCCTTGTATGGATTATACTTATCTGCTCATCGACATTCGTATCGCTCTAGATCCCTGCATGGCCTCCGCTGCATCTCCGCATCGCTCAGATCAAAACATCTGTGATGGTGACCAGCCTCAAATTCCCAGGCGCGATGAGATGCAGCAGCGGCCATGCAAGGATCCGGAGCAACGCGGGTACCAGGGAGCAGATTAGTTTAATCTATACAAGGGGCTCGGGCATTGTGGGAGATATATTAGATCTAAGATAACCCCCTTTAAGTTGCATTGTGACTCTGACCACAGGTCTGGAGACATATCGGATGACAAGCAGTCAAAGCCTATTCCCCACCCATCAGCAAAATAATTAGAAGGTTTTTTGGGATGAAGTCAGCCTTAGTATCCTGCTGACAACTGCATTTCACGGACTACTAGTAGTTTCATATATTAATCAGTTGCCAATTGCAGGCTTAATAGGAGCTATAGGTGGGGTTCTGTGTGATGAGGACTATGCGGTTTTTAGCTTTTTCAGTCTTGCAGACTATAGCTTTCATTTGAAGGCAAATTGCTATAGGAATGTTATAGTATTCATAATTCGCATTTTTTTTCTATGGCGTACCTGGCACCAAACATGCATACCATTCATACTAGGTACAGGTCTGCTCTGGAATACGCTTCTGTTGTGTGGAATGTCTGAATCCCTCTGTAAATCAATTTCATTGACCAGAGCTGCAGTCAACATTCTTCTTGACAGTCGTCTTGTCAGATCCCACTGTAATACAGTAGGAAAGTTGGGTTTTTCTAATCCGATGTTGGTTGGTGCAAGTTCTGGGGACATGGTGAGATAAGGAATGCTGGGTGATTTCAGGCCCAAAGCATGCAGATCTAGACCATTCTCTGAGCTAGAACTCGGCATCTGTAGAGGAGTAATATTTTATGACCAGCTATAAACTGGTGACCTATCCCTTTGGTTGGGATCTCTCCTCTTGGACCCTCACTAGTCCTTAGAATTAATGGTTATGGCCGCTTTAGTTTCCCCTGCTCAGCAGTGCCTCCTTCTACTCAGAACACCGGGTGTTTTCGGAGGCGCACAGTACAGAATCGCATTGTTGATTGGGGGGTAATTGAGGTTAGACCGCTGCCAAGCCTAAGGTGATGGCGTTTCTTAGTGATTTGCTGTCATTTTGAAATTGCTTGTATGTTTAATTTTTGATGTGGATGTGTTCCCTTAACTACCAAATCTGTTCTAATGAAATATAGAAGGAGCTTTTTAGGTTTTGGCACCCCTTGACGCCCACTCGCCTTATCTCCATAACTAGCAAGATTTCTCGGGGTGCTGATCTCTATGCATTTCCCATAGACCTCAGTAGGACCTCGTATTGATGTCTGTGAGGACTGAATACAGATCTCCCTTGATGCAACCACAGACTACTATTCTTCTGAATATGCTAAAGGTGATGAGGAATTGGATCTTAAAATATAAAAAAAAACTTTGCAGCTGAAAGCACAGTGTAAAATAATGTCTAAAGGGGAACATGACGTTTTACATTCAAAACATGGCCAATCCAACTTGTCAGAGTATTGGCGTAAGGTAGCTTGGAGGACATTGATTTGACCCTGGAGATCATTGTGTTCATGGCTAATGCTGCTCCTGTATTTCTGTATGAGATGTGCTCACAGATGAGGACTGCGGAAAGGGTTCATTCCTCATTAGTGGGCATGCTTGGTGGAAACCAATTAGTGTGCTCCTTTTAGCTGTGGACCCTACTGGTTGTCCTTGAGGACCTGTGCACAACATCTCATACATCGGTCTGGGGTTATTTTACCGCTTGCCTCGAGTTGATCTGATCGATCAGAATACATTTTGATACGTAAATCAGTTAAACCTCATAATATAAAAAGTGCCTACATTTTCAGGTCTAGATGGAAGACATTTGGATTTGGCGAAATCCAAGATTTTTCTGTAATGGTCTTTTATTTTTATATCGGGTATATGTGAAAATAAGTGAATGCATTGAATGCAAGTTGTCCGCCACTTAAGTGGTATTCCCTTCTTATAGTAAGATGGCGTAATGTTATAACCGTTGAGTCCAACCTCTGCAACCCCCTAGGGCTGTGTGGCTAACCTCTGGCACTCCAGCTGTGGTAAAACTACAACTCCCAACATGTACACTTGTTTGGCCGTTTTCAGAACTGGGAGTCGTAGTTTTACAACAGCTGTAGTGCCAGAGGTTAGCAATCACTGCCTAGGATCATAAAAAATGTGGCCTTTGCTCTGGTTTAGCACTTCACTTCTGTGCCAAGTGGTCAAGCGCTACTGTGCAAGGAAATTGACAGTGCCACCCCATCATTCGCAAGCACTGTGGGGGTCCTAGAGGTTGGACCCATACCAGTCATAACATGATTGCAATAGGCCAGGCATGCTCAACCTGCGGCCCTCCAGCTGTTGCAAAACTACAACTCCCAGCATGCCAGAACAGCCTACAGCTATCAGCCTGCAGCAGTGTATTGTGGGAGTTGTAGTTTTACAACAGCTGAAGGGCAGCAGGTTGAGCATGCCTGCAATAGGCAATCACTTGAAAAATGAGAATAACCCTTTTAAATCTGGTTAGAAAGCGGAACTATCACTCACTTTCACTAAAGGGGTTCTCCGGGCTTTTAATATTAATGTCCTATCCTAAGGATAGATCATCAATATCAGATCGGCCGGGGCATCCCCACTGATCAGCTGTATGAAGGGGCGGCGCACGCACTGCACACTTGCCATCTCCCTCCTCTTCCTGCTCGCTATAGACATGGCAGCAACAATCAGGAAGATACACTGCAATACGTTTTCTTGCTGTTTACCAAAGACTTCTGTCTATCCAGGTATCTGTTATTATTTATTTATATTAATTTATTTTTTGATGTCTCCTTTTACCTAAAGCATCCTCAGCGTGAACCAGGGAAAATAAATATTGGGAGGTTGAATGCAGAAAACCACATGACAAATGAAGACTCTGATGCCTTCTTGGAGAAAAGTAAGCTTTTTATTTTAACTTTTTCTTAATAGCAACCTAGGGGTGAGGTATTAGAAAATCTTTGTGGATCCAGAATACATCTAGTTGTGTAAGGGCTTCATACAGTGTCATAGGCCTCATACAGTGTCATAAGCAAAATGTTGTAGACATTAGTCACTAGGATCAGATCTGCTGTTCATGACGCAGAAGTTTTCATTTCAATGTGATCAGGGACTTGTAGGTTTCTTTAGGATAGTCCATCAGTCTTTCAGTAAGAAGTTTAAAATTTTTATTTTTTTTTTTTAGGAGATTGTAATGTATATTTTATTGCAGAAAAATGCCTTTCTTAGATTCCCAAACTGCACTGATCACCCACTCACCATTCACTGTTAGATATTCAGCGAACATGGATTAAAGTGGCATTCCAGTTTAGAAGTTATCCCCCATCAATAGACTCGGGGATAACTATTAGATCGGTGGGGGTCTTAATGCTGGGGACCCCCCCCCCCACTGATCACAAGAATGAGTACTCAAAACTCCCATAAAGATTAACGGACCAGCGCATGCTTTTCCTGTTACTCTGTTCATTTCAGAGAGCACCGACTGATACAAGACGCCCATTCTTGTTATCGGTTGGGGTCCCAGCTGTTGCACCACCACCAATCTAATAGTTATCTATTCTCCTCTGGATAGGAAATAACTTTTAGCAACCAGAATACCCCTTCAATGGCTCGCCCAGAAATTGGGTTACAGTTGCAGGCTGAAAGGGGAGTGGATAGAGGGATAACTTTTCTACATCTCCCCAATGCTGTGTTCACAGCAACACTGCTCAGTATGTTGTGTAGTGTCCTCCATGCTGCCCTTGAGTCTGTGTAAGACAGAGATGAGCAGGATATCTTCTTATTAGCAGGGAGTCTGCACCCAAAACCTCAAGGAAAACTGACAGCTGAAGCCTGATTGTTTCATGCAAGTCATATAATGGCCAGAAGTAGTATTTCTCATGTACACACGACACCTGAGAAAACCTACACTTTAATGTGGGTCTGAGCCCCTGGCACAATGAGCTGTCCATATAGGAGGCAGAACCTGGTACTTCAGCTCTGTCACTTTGGTAAACTACTGTAACTAAGGACAGGTGACCTACTGACTTGTGGTCTGGATTCACGTACAATTGGGTTTTTAATTGATTTTTGACAAGTATTCTGGGGCCTTTGCCTTTTGAGTCACATACACACTCTTGTAAATCAATGCTGCTGAAGATTATGGTGCCTGGCACATGTATTCTTCTGTTGCATGCCCCTGCTTGTCATGGCATTAGGGAACTGCACTCCTTTTTATGAAAAGAATGTTCTCTAGGTTCCCAGATTTATTATTAATAATTTTTTTTATGGAAAATCTTCATGAGTAGAAGTAGTGGCTGTCGGGAAGATAATGAAATTGGTATATTCTACTTGATTGTCTTGTATCAGATCTGAGGAGCCATTGTGTAAACATTCACTTAGTCAGTGATTGCTTATTAGAGTTCAGAAATGAAACCTACTGTCAGCACCAGGGAAAATGTTGGTGGGTCCTTTCTGCAATCTGTGGGGTTTGACAGGAATAACCTAAGCACTTGGCACCTGCCATTCAGATACCTTTCATGTAGGGATTAATGTGGCATCATCTGCATTTTGGAAATGCCAGGTAGACACCGGTTAAGCTGTGAATTATATCTGACAACTGTAAGAAGTAATGTAGGTTTGTAGGAGATCTCAGTCATATAGCAACATGCAATTATCCTTGTACAAGAGATAGAAACATAGAATGTGTCGGCAGATAAGAACCATTTGGCCCATCTAGTCTGCCCAATATACTGAATACTATGGATAGCCCCTGGCCCTATCTTATATGAAGGATGGCCGTATGCCTATCCCATGCATGCTTAAACTCCTCCACTGTATTTGCAGCTACCACTTCTGCAGGAAGGCTATTCCATGCATCCACTACTCTCTCAGTAAAGTAATACTTCCTGATATTACCTTTAAACCTTTGCCCCTCTAATTTAAAACCATGTTCTCTTGTAGCAGTTTTTCTTTTAAATATTCTCTCCTCTTTTACCTTGATAGAAACATAGATAGAACTACCAGTACTTGTCTTCACAAATGTCCATAAGTTCTATAAACTCATTTTTGTGGTCGATTTTAATTAAAAATTCTGAACTCTTCATGTGTTCTAGTACTTTTCAGGCTGCTTGGTCCCATTCAGAGTGAAATCTGTCAGATCTGTCTGTGCTTACTCTGTAGTCCCTCTCGTCTCCTGAACAATCTTTTAGGGTGGCATCAGATTTTTGTGGCAGTTTTGTGTGTGTTTGTTTTTTTTTTTTTTTTTTTTTTTTTTTTTTTTTTTTCTTAAGCTAAAGCCTGAAGAAGGGAAATGAGAAATGTATAGGAAGGATTTCTTCCTGCTGGATCCTCTTTTGGTTTTGGCTCAGAAAAAGGCACCAAAAAGTGCCACACAAAGTTGTGTATGATACCACCCTTAGGGTTCATTCACACGTCCGTTGTTTGTTTCCTAATCTGTTCCGTTTTTTGCTGAACAGATCTGGACCAGATCTTGACCCATTCATTTTCAATGGGTCCTGAAAAAAAAGTCACAGCACAATGTCAGATTTTTTTTTCAGGACCCATTAAAAATGAATGGGTCCAGATCTGTTCAGCAAAAAACGGGACAGATCAGGAAAGAAACAACGGACGTGTGAATGTACCCTTAATGTGACCTCTTTAAAACTGTGTAGTGGACTTGAAGAGATGTAAGCTTACAGGGTTGTTCAAGAGCCAGATGGAGAAGAGTGAACAGTCAGACGTGGGCTGATGGTATTCACTCCGATCGGGACAGAGCCTGCATTATGTATGAACACGTTCAGGCTGCTGTATATAAACAGTTAAAAAATTTATAAACTTTTTACAACAATGATGTTTATCGCATAGTAGATTGTGTCAGTAACTTCGTTTTTAGCAAAGTTTCTTTTGAACAGGAATTTCTTTGCATAGATTAAACTATGCTTCCTTCAGTCTAGTACTTTTTTATTTTCTGTGGCCTTGTGCGTCTTGTAGGATTTCAATTGCTTGTATGTTTGTGTCTTTTCTAGTTAGCAACTGTTTTTAGTTCAGGTTGTAACTTTTAATTTTCTTTCTTTCCCTTGTTGCCCAGGTACTTCCATCGGTTCTCCTGATAGCAGTCCCAGTAAGCTCACCTCTCAGAAAAGTTTTGAAATATCTCATGTCCTGGAAACCTCCTCTCTTAAGGATAGAATGGCTAAATACCAAGCGGCTCTGAGCAAACAGGCCAAGCCGGCCTCTCCTACGGTAGGTAGCTCTTGATGATCAAATATTTATGTATCTGCTTAGGTTTCTGTGCTTTGAAATGTATCCTCTTAAGGGGTATTCCCATCATAAACCTCTTTTAAGATATATCTGGGACACCCATCTCCAAAAACAGGAGTCCTGATGCACCCAATGTGAATAGAGGCGACTGCGTATTCTGTAACAGTTCGGGGAACATCCCCTTAATTCTTCTGGACATGAAGACTTCCTTTCCCCTTCTATATTAGTAACAGTATGATAGATGCATGAACTGTGTAGTCTCGTCCTGCAGTCGTGGTACGTCCACAATGAGTAGATGTAACAGCAACACATGATGAGCAATGTAGTTAAATAGGGAGTGCAGCGGTCAGTCGAATCGGGCTTAGGAGCCTAGATGGAGGCTGAAAGATCCCTCTGCCACAGAAGACATCAGTATTATAAATGGCACATGATAGGAGGCTTAACTTTTTATTTTTTTGCACATGATTGCAGTAGGTGTCTACACACGGGACAGGATCTAGCCCGCCACGTGCATACTGTGGTACATGGCTTTTAGTCCAGCAGTTGTGCAGGGGTAGCTTAGTGTTTTTTTAGATGGTGTCCGGGTGGCATTTCCTATTACACAAGCAGAGATTTTGAGTTTCATGCTACTGGAAGACCGAACTTCTGTTACTGACAGAAACTGAAGAAAACCTGATCAAGACGAGCTGAAACTATTTGTGGAATGAGGGAAGCAGTTCACCCGTACGAGCCCGGTGTCTGTTTATGCTGTGCATTACAAGGTACTGCTGGTTCGCTGGAATACCTGATATCCATTGCAAAATACAGTATTTGCTTATGAGGCTTTAGATTTTATTTTTATTTTTTCTCTTGAGAATTTCTATTGAGGTATCAAATGACCTTTGACTGGAGGCACATGTACTAAAGGGCTATTCCTTACGCAGATGTTGATGGCATATTGCCAGGATATGCCATCAGTCTCCGATCGGTGCGGGTCCCACCTTGTGGACCAGCTCCAGTTTCCTAAACGGGCCCCACGAACCCAGCCACCCTCTGTTCACCGCTGTGGGAGTTCCTTACACTTGGCTATTTCCGTGGATGGAGAGGTGGCCGTTCATGTGCTCTCCATTCAATGCCATGGAACGTGTGAAAAGAGCCAAGCCTTGCTCAGCTATTTTGCAACTCCCATTGCAGTGAATAGAGGGCACACGATGCATGCGAGGTGTGTGCTTTCCTTCTCCATTCTGACATGGGTTAAACCCTTAAGTCATTTTCCAATTCCAACGCACTCCAAATGCTGTCCAATACTGTATTCTGTGACTTGTTGTTCCACCGCTCCTGAAGACTGCCAGCCCACGGACTCTGACCTGGAGACCGGGTCAGTGCTAGTAAATGATTCACCCATTGGTCCTGTGTTGTGCCGAGGTGATTTGCTGACTTCTCGCCAGATTCCTATGCCTATATTCTAAGTAATCCAGTTGCTGCCCCCCAAATATCCCCCACCGGTGATCTGCGCCCACGTACTGCTTGCTAACCCCTCAGAACCAATATTTGGTATTCGGCGGACTGTATATCGTGCTGTGAACCTTTGCTCTGACTTTCTTTTCTTGCCTCTCGTCATAATGTCACTTATACAGGAAAGCCTGTAACACCCGGGCATGTGTTCTGTGTCCTTCCCAGGGCTGGGTTTAGGCCTCATCCGATCACTAATGAGTGACTCAACAGGATGTGGAGCTCAGCAATTTCCTCTGGATTTTTGGCCTGAGGATCTCACTATTGTGCTGTTCCTAAGTAGTGACTTGTCGAGCGGAGAAACCAGTCTGACCACCTCTGCTGGAACAAATCCTAGCTATGCACTGCTCGGCCATATCCTCTAGCATCTACAGTCAGCATGCTCCTGAATACTTGGATGATGTTGTGTTCATTCCTATAAACCACATCCTATTTACCATATGGAAAGCAGAATGGTCTAAGACGAGGTGTACACGTAGATGCAGAACAAATGACTCCAGTACTCCACCCCACGTTTCCTTTGGTAATTTAACATGTAAATGCATTCGAGGCAGCCGTTAGTGGTTTAGTATAAAGCCCTGAAGTTGCTTAGAGGTGGAAATTTAGTTTCATGTAATTAATCTGCATTTGCATCCAAAGGCTGCAGCCTGTCTGGAGTTCATAGTCTCTTCCCCGTGTGACATAATACCGGTATCAGCGAGCCAATCTGAGAACGCTCTGGTTACAATCCTGGCAGCAGATTTCCCAACCCCCTTTTAAAGAATCTATGCAAAATGTAAAAATTACCATATCTTTAAAAGTTAAAGGTGTAAGCCTTTTATATGCAGTGTGTAGGTAACGTGCTTGGCTCTTACTCCTAGCATGCACTGTTCAGTTGGCTGAGCATGCACTTTAAAGAGCATCTGCAGGGGCCAGGTACGGGGGGGGGGGGGGGCAATAAACTGTATTTGTTGTGATGCCAATTGCAGCGTGTGCAGGGTACTATCCCAGGGCCCTTCCAAGGTGTTATAACGCACGTCCCAGATTATAGGCCATCACACCACTCTGGCATTCCTAATGTCTCTGTTGTTTGGTGGTAGTTGTCACGGTGTCTCCTACCTGGGTATGGCCAGACTCCTGGCTCACTTGCAATAAGTTTGAGTATAGTGATAGTAGGAGTAATAGAGTAACTTTGCAGAAAAAAATGATGTCCAGACCTTTAGATGAAGTTCAAACGTTGCTTTACTTGAAATAACTTTCATCCAAGAGGTATACAGCTTTGGTCTCTTGGTCCCAGCAGGTTTTAGCAATGATTGGCAGGAATGAGTACTTCTGCTTTAAAGGGACACTGACAGGCCCAAAAAGCATATATAGATCGATAGATAGATAGATAGATAGAGGTCATATAAAGTGTACAAGTATCCCCCCTGTCCACCTTATAAATACAGTAAAAATAAGTTTTATAACCTGCTTTCATCGTGTTCAGCCTCGCCACAACTGCCGTTTGAAGCGCTGCTCAGCTAATCAATATTTACTTCGCTGGGCGGCTACTCTGAAGCGCTGCTGTGCCTGGCGCATGCGCATTAAGAGGCTGCATCGGCCTCTGGTAATCGGACTGTGCGCAGGCACGATGCGATCCCAGGCCAGTGAGGGTGCCGGGCGCATGTGCTGAAGATGGCCGGGGACACTAGTAGCCGCCCAGCAAAGTGAATATTGATTAGCTGGGCGGCGCTTCAAACGGCAGTTGTGGCGAGGCTGGCTGGGCGCAAGTTGAGATGAAACACCGCCCCTTGGGCAGATTGAACACGATGAAAGCAGGTTATAAAACTTCTTTTTACTGTATTTATAAGGTGGACAGGGGGGATACTTAGATGATTCTAATACACTTTATATGACCTGTGTGTGTGTATATATGTATGTATATATGTATGTGTGTATATATATATATATATATATATATATATATATATATATATATATATATATATATATATATATATATATATATATATATATATATATATATATATATATATATATATATATGCTTTTTGGGCCTGTCAGTGTCCCTTTAAATGTGGAGCTTGCAGGATAAACGTCGGCTTGGCAGCTCTAACTGTGGCAGGATTAGCTTCTGCACTTATCTGTAACTTCTGCTGTGTGGGGACAGACTAGCTGAGGAGGAATTGGTTTCTCCTAGGTACTCAACTTATCTCACAGATGGATTCTCAGGGGATGCTTTCTTCCTGGAACTCTGGAGTTGGTCTGTAGTTCTTCATCCAGCTGAGCTGAAGGTGCTCTACTGGGATATATGTCCTTGCTATCTTCCCTTAGAAGGGGTTCTCCTGAACACTCACACAACCTTTCCCTAGCAGGGGTGGCTGGCACTCTGCCTCCAACTTCCTTCTCCACCATGCTGCAGAATGTGGGTCCAGCCCACTGCTCCACAGAGGGGGAGCTAAGCTGGAATAGACCATTCCAGCTCAGATGCACTAAACCAGGGATGCTCAACCTGCGGCCCACCATGCCCTGCTGAAGGCTGATAGCTGTAGGCTGTTCAGGCATGCTGGGAGTTGTAGTTTTACAACAGCTGGATGGCCGCAGGTTAAGCATGTCTGCACTAAACTGTAACTTGTACCTGCCAATGAGTTGCTGCTACCTGCTGGTAACCAGGCTAATTACATGAACAATTGCATTTAACATAGTTTTATGCACATTTTTGGAGGACATGAGCAAAATCATATCTGACAGTATAAAGGCTCTTAGAACTCTGGGGTGTTACACATATGTAGGCAGATTTGTACCTATGAAACTGACTGACCTGTTACATGTGCGCTTGGCGCTGAAGACTTCTGTGTTCCTATGTGCCCGCATTGCTGAGAAAAATGAGGTATAGGCAAATGAGCCTCTCTGATCCGGCCCCAAGATGTCTGGAAAAACTGATCTGGTTTTGCGGTCTGCACAAGACCTTTAAAAATGAGAAAAATAAATACCGGATGACAACCGGAAAGGCTGATTCGGTATTGCAATGCATTTGTGAGACTGATCCGGATTCTGTTACGGCGATGGAACTGCCTGCCGGAATCCTCTGCCGCAAGTGTGAAGTACCCTAAGCCAGTGTTTCCCAACCAGTGTGCCTCCAGCCAAATGCTGTCCGGGCATGCTGGGAGTTGTAGTTTTGCAACAGCTGGAAGCACACTGCTTGGGAAACACTGCCCTAAGCTACTGCCAAAGTTGGAGTATCTGGAAATATGCCTAGTACAGTAATGTATATGTGAACTGTTATACAAGACTAACACTTTGCACATAGCCAATGTGAGTTGTCTTAAGGTGTTCATACACCTTCATTAAGGGTACTTTCACACTAGCGGCACGATGGATCCGACAGGCTGTTCACCCTGTTGGATCTGTCCTGCCGCTCTTTCGCCATGCCGCGGGACCGCCTCTCCATCCCCATTGACTATAATGGGGGTGGAGGTCCAGCACAGCGAAAGGCCGCCAGACTAAAACTACTACATGGCCGGCCTCTCGCTGTGCTGCGCCGGAGCTCCGTCCCTGTCCCCATTATAATAAATTGGGACGGGGCGGCGGCCCTGTGAAATAGCGGCAGGACGGATCAGACAGGGTGAACAGGCTGTCGTATCTGTCCTGCCGCTAGTGTGAAAGTAGCCTAACTTGGTCATCTTTGTGTGTGTATGTATAGCCTTCTTTATAGATACACCTATGCAGGCTGTCATTTGAACATGCTCATTCAGCCAACTATCTCTCCCAGTTCTCCCAGTGCACATATACACAGTCTCCTGATAGACACATGCACCCTGTTCAATGGGGCGAGAGGAGAAACCTGCTGCCGGACACTTCCCTGCACCCAGTCCTTCTCTCCTGACATAATCTGTTGGAGGCAGAGTTGGAAGCTCCCCATGCACACTAGATTGCCAGCTGGTTCAGCCAAAAATGGTGGGTTCCTAGAACAGACTAATGTGTAAGTGTAAGGGGGGGCTTTAGTGTGTGTGATTCCCACACAAACAGTCAAAAGAAATTTAGGAAACTCTAACACCCTCTGGTTCTGTAGATTTGTTACATTCAGCATCTTAGTTGCAAAAATGATGGTAGTATTAATTTCCTTGGCTGCTGATACTATGTCCACAGTGTGTAAACGTTCCATTGTCCTTTACAATTGTGTTTGTTTTTTTCTTTCTATTTCTGTAGAATGACATGAAAGCCATTTGGAACGACATGAAGTCTGAGCAAAAAGAAAACGTTCCTCCCAGTCCAGCACGCTCCAGCTCCTCCATTGAGGGCGAAAAGGTAAGATCTTTTCCAGGGAAGACACCATCTAAAGCAGGCATGGCCAACCTGTGGCTCTCCAGCTGTTGTAAAACTACAACTCCCACCATGCCCTGCTATAGGATGATGGCTGTAGACTGTCCATGATGGGAGTTGTAGTTTTGCAACAGATGGAGAGCCACAGGTTGGCCATCCCTGATCTAAAGGGTTTATTCGACGGGCAGATTTTCTATAAACGCATGTTAGCGATCATCTGGCAGTCTAATACTGCCTTCGATTGGCTGATGAACAAGCTTGCTGAAAGATCTGGATTTGCTGGCGGCAGATTGTGCTCTGTAATCACTCCTCCCCATGCTGCGGAGGACATTGCTGCATGTAATATAGCGATGTCCTCTGCTAGCTGTCTGGCTACTGCCAAGAGGGAACTCTTCCCTCGCGACTATCTCTAGCAGCGTCGGGGGGTGTCTAATACACCCTTTAGTCTAACAGATAAATGTTTATTAATCCCTTGTGTTTTGATTTCTTGTAGAGATCACTCAGTGAAAACAGTCCTTCTACACCCCGGAGCCTGGCAGATAGTAATGGTAAGCTCTGCAGGCAGTTGCACCTTTGCATTTGCACTGATTTGGGTATTGCAGCCGTACTGATGGACATCTGCTTTTGGTAGGACAGGACGTAACATTGCTATGTGAACGCTCTCGATCCAGCCTTGCATATAAACTTTGAAAACTTGTAAAGTTTTATATAAATGAAGCTCATTTAACCAAACACTACAGGTGTTCAAAGGTTATAAAATATATTGTGGGGAGGCTGTTTGATTTGCCTTCTGGGGCCAAGAAGGTATGATGGTGTCATGGGGGATAGAGAGAGAATGGGAGGCGTCCAAATGGCCACGGTCGGAGGAGATTCATTAGGACGACCCTTCTAGCCCCAATCTAATGTGGAAAGGCTGTGTATTATGGTGTATTATTATGAAACCGTTAGGGAATCCTCTTCCGGTAGTTATTCTAATGTTGTTGGAGTTGCTCGCTTGCTCTGCAGTTTTCACAAATCATCTATTTGAAATGCAGTTTACCAGTATTTTTAAAGAAATTCTCCTTCCATAGACATGGCATATCCACAGTCCCCGAGCCCCCATTTTGCTGGTGTCCCTAGATGTACAATTAGTACCTGCATGTTTTTTAGTAGCATTAAAGGGAATGTGCCATCAGAAAATGCCCTGCGGTTTGAATCCCTTTTATGTTTAACATATTTTTAAACAATTTTTGTTATTTTATTTTCAATGTCACTTTTTATATTTATATTAAAACAAAAAAATCTTGCAGTTTTTGCACTGGCCACAATGTCAGTTAATTGGTGCCACTTCATGGTTTGTACATATTACTTTACTTCAGTTAACCCATTCTAATCCTGCCTGTAATGATATCACCTCTGTACAATGATTTCTGCACAGGTCAGAGCCTAGAAAACATTCCCATGTAAGTCAATAGGGCCCACTCCTGACCATTGTGTCTGGCCCATGCCATATAGCATTGTCTTAATGCTCTCTAAATGCTGTTAAGCACAGCTCAGGCAAGATGGCCGCCCCCATAATCATGTTCAGAAATAGAATAAGTAAATTGGAAAATAAACAGATTTAAAAAAGTGCTACTATCTGATATTTTTTTATTTTTTTTTATGACACATTTCCTTTAATGACGTGCATTTTGAATCTGCAGGAAAGTCTGAGGATGAAGTTCAGAGACCCAGCAGTTCTCCAGGTTATAACCCACAAGCAAGAGCCCTAAACCAGCTGGAAACAACTCCTCCCAAAATTACTAAGGTAAGTGGCTCGCTGGAAAATCCCTTTTAAGAAGGGAAGGGTTCAATTCTCCCTTACCAGTCTCTTGACAATGATGACCTATACCATGCATGGACAACTTGCGGCACTACAACTCCCACCATGCCCTGCTGTTGGCAGTCTGTGCATGCGGGGAGTTGTAGTTTTGCGATCCCTGGCCTATACTCAGGATGAGGGTTCAGCTCCCCCACACCCCACTGATGAGCTCTGTTCAAAGCGTAGTGGCCGTGCTGGGTTACTGCATCTTGTTGAAGTGACTGGGAGCTGAGCTGCAGTAACCCAGCATGGCCACTACACTCTGAGCGGTGCTGTCCTTCCTGTTCCATTCACAGTGCTAATTCCAGTGCCAGGGGCTGCAGGGAACATATCTGTGTGTGGTGTTGGACACCCCCCAATCAATCGGATATTAATGACCTAGGATAGGTCATCAATGTCGAGCCTGGAAAACCCATTTATACTTATCCCCTGACATACACTGTGTAATATCTACAGACTTGTGTGTTGTAGAACATCTCACTTATTGCTTTATGCGATGTGCCCGTGCAGCACACTGGCTGCAGATTTTCGATGTGGAATCTGCAGCTTGCGTACTGTGACCAGGCCTTTTTTTGGCTATCTGCAAAATCTAATTTAGTTAAAAATGTGAGTTTGAACTACTGAAAGAACCTCAGGCAGGTTTACTAATGCTGTCTAACGTGCAGACCGCGTATACTTAGGCCGTCTAAACATGCGCCAACAGTGGCTCTGGATGTATGGTAAATTTGGTAACTGGTTAGACACTTAATTTTTATTTTTTTTCCTGGCTTTACTCGACCTATTCATTTTCTTAGTATCTGGTGCAATTTTGGCGCACATCATCGAGCGGTGCGCAGTGTATTGTTCAGATTGGTGTGATCGCATTAGTAAATGTGGGCCGTTGTCTCTCCTGCCTGTTAAAACGCCAACTACAGCATAAATTAAAGGGGGTTTTCTGAGATCGGCGCACATGTGAGCACCGCCACCTTGTCTCAGCTGACCAAGCACAGCGCCGTACATTGTATAGTGGCTGTGCTTGGTATCGCGCTCAGCCTCATTCACTTCAATGTGGCTGAATTGCGGAAGTCATGTGACCGATGAACGTGTCGCCACTAGGCCAAGGAGAAACAGACTGCAGCGTTACTGCAAGCGTCAGTGCCTTCTCAAACAGCTGATCGGCAGGGGTCCCAGGTGTTGGCCCCCAACGGTAAGACACTGATGATCTATCCAGAGAATAGGTCATTGGTATTAAAATCTCGTAAAACCCTTTTAAGTGTAGAACTAATAAAAAATGGACTTCTTCCTGCTGGTAATTGGAAGCAGTTTTCTCCTGCACTGGATTCGGTTCAGGTATCTGCATAGCTGGCACTTGTATCGCATGGAAGGAGAATATGCTCTTCTGCAGAGATGTGGTTGCAGCAGTGCAACCTGTTGCTAGTCAACCACTCCGGCTAATTTGGGCTCTGTAACAAAACTGATACTTAAATAGAATATTCATTAGGGAGTCTTTATAACGCTAATGAATTATTACCATGGGAAACACCATTTATTTTTTTTCTCTGCAGGGTTTCCCTGTCCAGCAGGGATTGGCAACCTCCGACACTCCAGCTGTTCTGAAACTACAACTCCCAGGATCCTTCTTTCACTTCTATGCGAGTTACAAAGACTACTGAGGAAGTGTGCCTGCTGGGAGTTGTAGTTTCACTTCAGCTGGAGTGCTAGAGGTTGCTGATCCCTGCTGTAGAGCCTGCCAGAATTGACTTAATGCTAGTAAAACATTTTAGAGAGATCCTTTCATTGGGTTTGAGCCCCATGGACAGTCGCAATATAGTTACACATCCCTTTAGCATGTTTCTAAAGATGACTGCGTATAATGTGAGTGAAGAACCACACGTGACAAGTTGTGGTTCTTTAATCCCATTATCCACAGGCATCTATATAACACGTTACTGTCGTGTATAGCACTGCCTGGTCTAATGACGGGTTTCCTTTTAAACTGGTTCAGCTTTGCAGAATTTTATAGATCGGTAATGTATCACTTGGAAAGTTTTAGCAAGTTCTATGAGACGTCTTGGTTATTGAGCATTCATGAAGTTACGTTATTGTACTAGTTGGTAATGGTCGCCCATCGGCTTTAGTTTCCTTCAAGCCAGAATCTATTTGACCGCTTCTTATTTCTCTCTTCCAGCTTCTGTCTCCTGACTCCTTCTATTCGCTCCTGTCCTCCTCTTCCCTTGTAGTCTGACCTCTGCAGCCTCCACCATTAAGGCATTGTCTTCTTCCACGCTGCAGTGGCATAGGCAGCGCGTACAACCCTCTCTGTACGTGACTTTTACACGCTGTGCTCTTGCATTCAACCATACAATTTGACAGGGCCTAGGCCATCATTAATTCAAAAGTCACATGAGAATGCTTTGTTCACTGCATGCTGCTGCCCAAGCATATAAAGCTATAGATGCAGGAGGTTGTAGGGTATGATTAGTGCACGGTTCTGTAACGTGTCTGACCTTGCATTTCTTTTTCTTTTTTATATATATATTTTTTTATATTCCTTTGGCATGGACTTGTCCCGTGTGGATACACTTTGATTAATTTGATGCGTGTCCCATTGCTGCTTTTTCTTTCTCTCAGAAGCTCCTTTCTATGTTGTCCCATCTGTTTGCAGTATAGGGTGGCACAGGGCAGAGTAGGAAAATTGGATGTTTGCACATTTTCAATCTATTGACTCAGGTGTTTGCTTTTGAACAGAAGTTTCAGCCACCGCCAAGAGAGATCTGCTTTGGGTGTCAGAAGACTGTTTACCCGATGGAACGTCTCTTTGCCAACGAGCAAGTGTATCACAACAGCTGCTTCCGCTGTCATCACTGCTCCACAAAGCTCAGGTAGGTGATACCTCCAGTGTAGGCGATTGGGATCGGTTGGGATTACTAGACGCACATGACGGCTTTTGTGTCCTTGTATGAACCTCGCAGGCAGAACATGTTCCTGAGATGTTGACTGATTGAACATGTATGTACCGTAACTAGAGTGTAAGGGCAGCACATGTATTTCGGGATAGGTGTTCCTTCATCCAAAAGCTTATGGCAAATGTACTTCTGTTTAGTGTAGTAAGAGAGAATGTGTGTGTGTGTGTGTGTGTGTGTGTGTGTATATATATAAAAATCGGACAGCACTTCAGATAAATTAAACAAAAATGCTCTATTGTTGAGCCAAAACATTGCTTCCTTTTTTGCCACATGGGTGAATACATTTTTGTTTATCTGAAGTGCTGTCCGATTTATTTTTTTTTTTTTTTTCCTTTTTATACATTTGGGCTCTGGACATATGCCCTGGGACATAGCACCCGCCTTGTTTACTCGGTGCCGCCATTATCTTACTATATATATGTTATAATATATTTATTTTGATTATTGTTCTGGCTAACCCCCCCAGCTTTCCTCTGCAGTGTTTCTATAAAGTATGCTGGAGTCTTTTCTTCCCTTCATTGCAAACATCGAGACCTTTTCCATATGTTGGGCATTGTTCAAAAGAAGCTGGTAAAGAAGAAAAATCTCACATGGCCAAGCATTGCATGTGTTTCACCTCAAAATTGCACAGAATTTTTATGCTGTTGGCGGTTTTGGAACGGTCACTGTGTGTGTGATGCACGTTACAAAAGAGATGCTTTTATATATAGTGATGGGGCATGCTGCAAGGGTTACCTGTCTGTGGCGCTCACGCTTATGTAAAACTGTTTACAGTCTTGGATTCCCTTTTCCCAAATCATATTATAAAGAGGACTTAAAAAAAAAAAAAAAAAGAGAGAGAGAGATATATAGAGATATATTATGATATATTATATTTTTGCAATCTCTTAATTACTTGGTTTTCTCAAAATGGGTTATAATTATCTGATCGATGGGGTCTGACATCCGGGACCACCACGATCAGATGTCTGAGAAAGTATCTGTTGCCTTCTCTTGCCCCACCATGAACAACACTGTACATTGTATAGCGGCTGTGCTTGGTATCGCAGCTCAGCTCTATTCACTTTAATGGAGCTGGGCTGGAGATCTTAGACCTGTGTGACCCCGGATAAAGCATCATGTAAGAAAATCTGAATGGGGGGGGGGGGGTGAACCGTGACGGGGTATGTATCATTAAAGATATATTAGAGAAGTGCGTGTGGGCCTCCTGGGTGTTTGTAGCCTTAAAGATCTTATCAGTAGGAAGTCTAACTTTATTAACAAATTGCATGAGCTGTGGCTTCATAAGAGTACTGATAGTCTGGAGGAATTTTTGTTACTGGGAAGTAATATATTGTTTTTTTTGTTCGTTTTTTCACCAGTCTGGGGAACTATGCCTCACTGCACGGGAATGCATATTGCAAGCCTCACTTCAACCAGCTCTTTAAGTCCAAAGGGAACTACGATGAGGGTTTTGGACATAAACCACACAAAGAACTGTGGGAGAGCAAGAAAGATGCCAATGAGAATAATGAGCAACAAGGTAATACCACTGAAGACCCTGGCAGTCCTGTTGTAGAAGAGGCACCAATTGCTAAAGTTGGTGTCCTGGCTGCATCCATGGAAGCCAAGTCAGCGAGTAATGCACATGAACGAGAAAAACAAGTTGAAACCAAAAAGCTGAGAATTGCTTGGCCACCTCCAATGGAATCATCAGGCTTAGGTGGTACTTTGGAGGAGAACATAAAAGTGTTCAAACCAAAATGGCCACCAAGCGAAGAGTTTATAAAAACAGGAAATCCGGAAGATACTGACCTTAAGAAGCTTAGGAGAAGTTCCTCTCTCAAAGAGCGCAGCCGTCCATTCATGCTAAGTATAGCAAAACCAACTGTCACCAAAAACCAGAAAGAATCAGAAAGTTCATCTGAGTTGTCGCCAGTATTACGAAAGCCTGAATCCCTGCAACTTGGGGATGATTTGGAAAGAGAACATGGCAATAAACCAGAAGATGATGGGGCCAAAGCTGACCTGGATGAGGATGAACCTTTTCACATAACCACTAAAGCCAAGGATGAAACTCCTTCAAACCCTGAAGACGAGAGCTTCTTAGAAAATGGGGACCATTCTGAATTGGATGTTTCCAACCAGCAACTCTCCCCTGAGGAATCTACCCATTCGAAAAACTCAAGCACAGAAGATCTAGTAGTGTCCAAGGAGCTTTCTCCAACTTTGAATCGAAAATCTCAAGACAACTGTTACTTTGAAGAAGATGTGGAAGAACTGAGTGTAGAAGAACGGATCAAAAGAAATCGTTACTATGACGATGATGACGAAGATGATTATTAGTAAATTTTGTGAAAGTTTTGTTGTACATGGCTCGGCCTTAATGCCCTAGGTAATACTGATTTAATTTTGTATCTAGTGTAAAGTCCCATTTTAAAACTTTTGTCCCCCCCTGCCCCCATGTTTAAGTTAGTAATATTTAATGTTTTCAAGAATTTAAACTTGTAGGGATGTGATTGCTTTAGAACAAGATCCCCATAATTTTTTCTCCAGGAAATTTATTGTCTTGCCTCTAGGAGATCATCATACAAGCTTTCAGAGTCATGGGGATGTATAGCACTTTGTAGTACAATTAAAGCGTCTGTATCAAGAAATCGGCCTTCATTCTGCCAACAGCAAATGCATGATGTTTAGTTATCAAAAGCTTGCTTTTAATATTCTGTGGACAGCTGTTCCTCAGACTCCCCAATACACACACCTGTTAGGTTTTGCCAGGTGTATATGTGCTTTGAATGGTGAGAGACTCTGCCAGGCATCTCTAGTGGGGGGATTATCAATGAAACTCAAGTTTCCCGCCCCTTCTTTGCCTTAACATCTTCGGTCAGAGAGTTATGAGGCCCCTATATAACTTATTGAACTGGCCACACCAAAATCTGAGCTTTATGGCTGATGGCCCTCCTATGCGCTGAAAATAATCATTCTCAGCCAACAGTATGTGTATAGGAAGCTCCCAACAATGTCAGGAGAGAAAGATGGGGCACAGATATTAAGTTGCCACCAGAAGTGTCTGGCTTTCTTCTCTATACCCATTGACCATCACATACACGTTTGTTTAAACCGGACATGTATACAGGAGTCGGGATAGATGGCTGTCAGCCGAATGAGCATTTGACTGACAGCCATTGGAAGGTTGGTGGCATCTTGAGCCTTCACCTGCTTCCTCTTCCTACAGGGGTGGTGTGGATGAAAGCAATTTTTTGGGCAAAGTTCTTGCAGAATGTTAGTGTTTTGTTTTTTTTTTGTTTGTTTTTTATGTCATAATCTGGAAATATTTTATAGTAGAGAATCCTCAATCTTCAAAGTGTAAGGCAGTTGTCATGTGTGGTTTGTAAACTGCATAATATTTTATGGTCAACTTTGACGCAACTCTTCTCAAAATCCTGTTTTGCACAGATCTGTACAACGGTAAAGCATTCCTTCTCTATGCACTGTTCTTATTTTGTATTGTAGCATTTTAAATTTGCTTGGCTCGTCTTACCTGGCGTGGTAGGGGGTTGTAAGGAAAACTGACCCTATTGTTTTGCACAGCTGGAACTTTGTAAACCGTGTTATTTTAACTGTCCAGGCGCTTTGTTCAGATGTGGGAATTTTTACATAAGTTCTGCAGTATATACTTTGTATAAAGGCAATATCTTTTATCTCTCCATTGTAGGCGCTTTTTGGGAATACACTAGTATTTCAGGTGCGATGTGTAGTTTTAATTCTCATGAAAACTTTATCATTTTAGAAGTAGTGAACTGGAAGAAAAACGACCAAAGTCTTGATGCATGTGGAGCCTTCAGTTATGGTTGGCCTAGTCCACCCTTCAACCCTCTGTGGGTCATAAAGTGCAATGTGCCGCTTCTTTTATTACACTTTTACTATAAAGTAATGGCAAATAGGTTTAACATGTGCATAAATCGTAGCACAGTGGAAATGTCTTGAGCTGAACCAGTAATTATGAGGATGCCCTCTGCTCATTCACCTGACCATTCTGGTCTTGTGGCCAGAGTCCTCATGAATGTTTCATTGCTAAAAGATAGCTGCCTCCATTGTGTTTAGATAATCCAGTGGGACCAAGTTTTGTATTACATTTTGCACTGGAAGTAAATGTCTCAACTATGCAATATACCGAGTACTTGTACATTCCTGGTTTGCCACTGATGAATGTATCTGCTGCTTCATTGGGGTCATATGAGACCTGGACATGGAGACTTAAGAGTTATCATTTGTGGTTTAATTTCTGTAGTTCTGGCAGCACAAGTGTGAAATCCATCATAGTCTCTCTACAAGGTGTGACCTGAGAGAAAGTGGTATAACGTCATAATAAACACTACATCATAGTAGGCTACAGTATGGAAGATTTTCATTTTAGAGGGCAGTGTATGTGATTTTTCTTATGTCTGTTTTTACCCTATCCCTGAAGATTAAAATAAGGATTTTTTTTTTATACAAGTGCGTCTTGCTGAATGAGTTGATAAGTTGGTACTTCATTTTTTAAGAAAAAGTTGTAATATATTTTCTTCCCAACCAATCTGACAATAAAGAGATTTTTATTCAAGAATTTCAGTGTATTTTCTATTTCTTTGACTTGTTTGCCTAAACTAGTATTGGATGAAGTCTAAAGCTAGGCTATACACATGAGAACTTTTGGCCAAGCCTGCATGTATTGTGAATGGGAGAGGGGAAAGTATTGGGCAGTTGAAATACAAATCCAATATGCCTGATCCTTTTATTCTCCCCTGACATCAGCTGTCTGAGGAGATTCTGGAGGCCTGCCATTAACATTAGATGTTCACCTGTTCCCGCAGCAGACATGTGTATGGCAAACTTGACCATTAAAGGCATTGTCCAGGTTCAGAGCTGAACCCTGACATATCCCCATTTTCACCCCGGCAGCCCCCCTGACTTGAGCATCGGAGCAGTTTATGCTCCCATGCTCTCCTTTGCCCTGCGCTAAATTGCGCAGGGCAAAGGCATTTTTTTTAGTAGTTTGTGACTTAACGGGGCTCTAAATGGGGCTGCCAGGAAACCCGGTGATGTCGCTGGCACTGATGGGCGGGCTTTAGCGCTGCCCTAGCCAGTAAAACGGCTAGGGCAGTGCTAGATCCCGCCCATCAGAGCTGGTGATGTCACCAAACACACTGCCGGGCGGAAGCTTCCGCCCGGCAGTGTGTCATAAACAAGAGCCTGTGCCCTGCGCGATCTAGTGCAGGGCAAGGGAGCGCATCAGAGCAGGAGATGCTCCGATGCTAGCCTCAGGGGGGCTGCCTAGGTGAAAATAAGGGTATGTCTGGGTTCAGCTCTGAACCTTGGCAACACCTTTAAAATGGTTATCCCATGATTATTGTAAAAAAAAATACATCACATGGCAATCTTTTATATCAAAGCTAAAGCGGACTGCAGACCCATTCAGGTCAATACAGGCATGGGGCACACACGCTCATGTGCATGGGCCCTAAGATGTATGGTCAGCTTTAGACTTGGGTGAAATGTTTTAGGTGCTTCCAACCTGCATAGGCCACAATCTTCATGTTTAAAGCCTCCATAGGCTATTGTTAACTGGACCAGCTGACTATCTAATGTGTATGAGGGTCTCCTGACTAGTAAATGTGCAGGGCTGTGAGAGGCCACACACTTCTCAAAGTGCAAAAAACTATTGCATTATGGCAACATTTTTTTTTTTTTTTTATCTGAATAGAGTATAACTATATATAATCACCAGATTTAATACCTTTTTGAGGTCCACAAGGAATTTAATAGTTGTGGAACTTGTGAGCCCCCTTCACAATGAACAGGAAGGGTAGATCTAAAATGATTGGGGAACCGGAGCCTCCAGTGCTTTTAGTTAATTCACGATGTGTCACATGTTTGGTGGTGGGGGGGGGGTGAACATATCAAAGGAAGAACCAAAATGAAGCATCCCTTGTAAGTAGACAAGTGCTGGCCCTGTTCCCGAGGACAACGGCCTCACTTCCTTTCATTGCACAGTAATTGCTTTGCCATTATTAGTCAGATAAGCTGCTGATCTGTTTGTTTTTCCTTCAGGGACAGAAGAGTCGATGAATTGTTTCCTCATGATGTTGTTGATGGAAGGTTTACCCCGTTTTTGCTTGTTTTAATGCCGTCCATTATTTATGCATATGTGTACACCCCTCCTGACCTGATTATTTTGCAGCTTTGGAAGCCGTGCTCCATACAGTATTTGTGGAGGGGGACGTTAACTTAGTGTAAGGCTACTTTTCACACGCGTTTTGTGTGTGGATCCGTTCAGATAATACAGCCATCTGCATCCGTTGAGAACTGATCCGTTTTGTATAATGTTTAACATGGCCAATACTGATCAGTCTTGATTTAACACAATTGAAAGTCAATGGAGGACGGATCCGTTTTCTATTGTCAGTGAAAACTGATCCATCCCCCGTTGACTTACATTGTGTGCCAGGACGGATCCTTTTGGCTCAGTTTCATCAAACGAACACCAAAACGCTGCAAGCAGCATTCTGGTGTCCTTCTCCAAAGCGGAATGGAGACTGAACTGATGCGTTCTGGACCGCTTGTGAGAGCCCTGAACGGATCTCACAAACGGAAAGATAAAACGCCAGTGTGAAAATAGACTTGGGGTGCGTTTGTACGATCGGATGCATTTTGCGTTCCACAAAACGCGGGTCCGCCAACAATATGGATGAGGATTGTGTTGAATCTGTCTTTTTTGCGGACCCATTGGTACGGTGCCTATTGTCTACAAAACAAACCAGAATTGGACTTCTTTTTTGCAGGACTTTGGAACATTAATACGGATACGGACAGCGCATGGTGTGCTGTCCATGTTTTTTGCGACCCTGTTGAAATGAAAGGGTCTGTATCCGATCCGCAAGGAATGCAGATTGGATTCGGACCAAAAATATGGTTGTGTGAACGAGGCCTTATTCAGGGGGACAACAACTTGCCACCATTAAAGCTCTTATAAGTAATGTCACTGCTGTTTCCTATAGTCCTGTAGGGTTAAGGGCTTTTGCGGATGTGGATCCATTTACTTGCATAGGTCTGTAATATTCTGTCCGCATGGCAAGAACATGTTCTATTTATTTATTTTTGGCGGTACAGAAGCACGGACACCAATTCCATGGGATTGGAGTTCCACGCACCGTGCCTCCACTCTATCTTGCAGATTATGGACCCATTCAAGTGACTGGGTCCCATCCGTGATATAGGAGTGCACACGGCCGGTGCCTGTATATTGTGGGCTGAAAATAATTCCCACCATTGGAATATATTGTTCATGTGCAATCTTTAGCTGATTTGCTGGAAAAGCAAGGGCCTTAGCAGATGACTACTAGTTTCTTTTATAACATTCCAGTCCTTCCCTTCAAATTTTTTGAATGTCCTGTAACTTTCAATACTGGGTCCTCTGTTTGCAAACGAAGCAAATTTGCAAAAAGTTTTAATAATAAAATCTATTGTTTTGACATTCTCTTCCATTTGTCTGTGACTTCTACCTAAGGGGGCATTCACACAACCTCCATGTGCTCTCCACACTGTTCTTAGGGGCCCTATTGGAGAAAATAAATAAAATGCCTATTCTTGTCTAGACAAAAGGACATGTTCTACAATTTGCAGTTTGGCTGCACAGATATGGACCACACACCAATGAGATCCAAGTGCTGGCTGCATTTTTTGCTGCCCAGTAGAAGTAATTGGGTTTGTGTGTGATCCCCAAAAAATAGGAATAGGACGTAGACCGAAAATGCTGTCATGTGAATTCACCCAAGCGTACATTCGGGTCAGCAGGAAGTAAGGAACATGTTTTAGATTGTGGCTGCAGGATCAGATCAGAATTTGTAATCCATTAGAAAGGATATGAATGTCCTCATAGAAAATGGCTATAGTGGCTCACCTGTCAATTTCTGGATATAGGTGCACTGTGATAGGCCTATCCCACTGCCTTTTAGTACTAATATTCTATTTTTATGGATATTAACAGGCACTCAATCATCTGGACCGGCCTTAAAAAAATAATAATCACACTTTAATATACCCCATACATAAAATGGACAAAACTGTATAAATAAAATTAATAATAAAACCCTTATTTTAAAACTCATGTCCTCCTATGTCCTGCAGATGCAAAATGGATGGAATTTTCCAGTCCAGTCTGCTGTCACATCCGACCCTGTTCCAGATCCAAGACCACATAGAACATTTGTACACAACAAGCAAACTGCGTCCTTTAGGGCAGTGTTCCCCAACTCCAGTCCTCAGGGCCCACCTACCGGTCATGAGTTGAGAATATCCCACAGAATGAATGCCTGAGGTAAGTCCTGATTCATCACCACTAATTGTATCACCTGCTCAATACTAAGGAAATCCTGAAAACATGACTGGAAGGTGGGCCCCGAGGGCTGGAGTTGGGGAACACTGCTTTAGGGTATATTCATACATGAAAGGTTTGTTGCAGAAGTTTTTATGACTGGCCTGGTTCTGGTTATCTGGATGGGGCTTACAGAGATCCATGTGCTTCTCCATCCAGACGTATGGAATCGAGATTCACTCTTGTACTGCTTGTCTCATGACTAAAATTACATTTGAGGAAAAAAAAAAACTAACAGGTCAGAAGGCTGATGAAGTCTCTGAGAACAACACATTTTTAGTGGTAGAATAAAAAAAAAATACGCACACGCAAAAAAAGCCCTTCCCCATTGGCTTCAGTTAGAATATACTTGAAAGAAGTCGCTTTCCACTTGAGCGTATTTGAAATCTGATACAACATTTTTTTGCTGTGGGGCCCAGTCATTTTCTAGCTACACCACTGACCTGGAGAGGACTTAGCGTGCACTCGGTTCTCTCAATTATGAGTGTGCACTCAGAAGTCCTCTCAATGTATTCCAGCACTGCCTTGTAGAACATAGTGTGGAAATGGGAGGGTATATGAAGAGATAAGGTCCTGTTCACATCTACGGCAAGCTGTTCCAGTAGAGAGAAGCCTGCTGGATTCTGTAGTTCACCACTCAATCCCCATTGACTTTTAATGCGATCCGACTGCTTTCCAGCATGAATGCCTGGTTTAGGCTCTTGTGTCAGATCAGCTTGCCACAGATGTGAATACCGCCTAACATAGTGATGAGCAGAAGTAGCACTATCCATGCAGTACTGCGCTTATAAAGCCTTGGGGGAGGAGACAGATCTACTGTAATGGGAAACGCTATCATTAATTGACTATTTTTATGTTGTGTATCTAAGTAAAAGCATGAAGTCGGCTGGTGAAATGAGCAGTGTCGTACAGGGATGTTCTAGTTTCATCCTGTTACCTTCCTTACCCAACACAGTAGTGAAAGGAGATGATCCTGGAAGAAAACAAAAAGCATTAGGCCTTTCATGCACGTGACCGTGGTGTGTTTTGCAGTCTGCAATTTGCGGAACGGCACCCACAGTCTTTAATATAACTGCCTATTCTTGTCCGCAAAGCGTGGACAAGAATAGGACGTTATATATATATATATATATATATATATATATATATATATATATATATATATATACATATACACACAGGTCCTTCTCAAAAAATTAGCATATTGTGATAAAGTTCATTATTTTCTGTAATGTACTGATAAACATTAGACTTTCATATATTTTAGATTCATTACACACCAACTGAAGTAGTTCAAGCCTTTTATTGTTTTAATATTGATGATTTTGGCATACAGCTCATGAAAACCCAAATTTCCTATCTCAAAAAATTAGCATATCATGAAAAGGTTCTCTAAACGAGCTATTAACCTAATCATCTGAATCAACTAATTAACTCTAAACACCTGCAAAAGATTCCTGAGGCTTTTAAAAACTCCCAGCCTGGTTCATTACTCAAAACCGCAATCATGGGTAAGACTGCTGACCTGACTGCTGTCCAGAAGGCCATCATTGACACCCTCAAGCAAGAGGGTAAGACACAGAAATTTCTGAACGAATAGGCTGTTCCCAGAGTGCTGTATCAAGGCACCTCAGTGGGATGTCTGTGGGAAGGAAAAAGTGTGGCAGAAAACGCTGCACAACGAGAAGAGTTGACCGGACCCTGAGGAAGATTGTGGAGAAGGACCGATTCCAGACCTTGGGGGACCTGCGGAAGCAGTGGACTGAGTCTGGAGTAGAAACATCCAGAGCCACCGTGTACAGGCGTGTGCAGGAAATGGGCTACAGGTGCCGCATTCCCCAGGTAAAGCCACTTTTGAACCAGAAACAGCGGCAGAAGCGCCTGACCTGGGCTACAGAGAAGCAGCACTGGACTGTTGCATGTCATTCGGAAATCAAGGTGCCAGAGTCTGGAGGAAGACTGGGGAGAGGGAACTGCCAAAATGCCTGAAGTCCAGTGTCAAGTACCCACAGTCAGTGATGGTCTGGGGTGCCATGTCAGCTGCTGGTGTTGGTCCACTGTGTTTTATCAAGGGCAGGGTCAATGCAGCTAGCTATCAGGAGATTTTGGAGCACTTCATGCTTCCATCTGCTGAAAAGCTTTATGGAGATGAAGATTTCATTTTTCAGCACGACCTGGCACCTGCTCACAGTGCCAAAACCACTGGTAAATGGTTTACTGACCATGGTATTACTGTGCTCAATTGGCCTGCCAATGCTCCTGACCTGAACCCCATAGAGAATCTGTGGGATATTGGGAAGAGAAAGTTGAGAGAGCAAGACCCAACACTCTGGATGAGCTTAAGGCCGCTATCGAAGCATCCTGGGCCTCCATAACACCTCAGCAGTGCCACAGGCTGATTGCCTCCATGCAATGCCGCATTGAAGCAGTCATTTCTGCAAAAGGATTCCCGACCAAGTATTGAGTGCATAACTGAACATAATTATTTGAAGGTTGACTTTTTTTGTATTAAAAACACTTTTCTTTTATTGGTCAGATGAAATATGCTAATTTTTTGAGATAGGAAATTTGGGTTTTCATGAGCTGTATGCCCAAATCATCAATATTAAAACAATAAAAGGCTTGAACTACTTCAGTTGGTGTGTAATGAATCTAAAATATATGAAAGTCTAATGTTTATCAGTACATTACAGAAAATAATGAACTTTATCACAATATGCTAATTTTTTGAGAAGGACCTGTGTGTATATATATATATATATATATATATATATATATATATATATATATATATATATATATTTTTTTTTTTTAGCGGGGCCACGGAACGGAGCAACGGATGCGGACTAAACAACGGCAGTGTTCATGAGACCTTAAGAAGATGAAGTCCGGCCGTCAGTAACTGCATTGCCTCACGGTCAGTGTTCCAGAGTGATGACACACTGGAGTAGAGTGACCGTAAAGTGAATGGGGAACCAATTGAATTGCTGTGGTGTGACAAGAAAGCCATAAGCTACTTATCCTAAGTCAACTAGCCTGAATAGAAGAAAAAAAAAAAAAACCTTAGTGCTTTATACCATCATATGTAGTCTAAGTTCATGTATCTAGAATCTGTAGTAAAAAACGGAAGCGTCAAAAATGTATACCGCATATTAGCCTAATATGTTGTCATCCTCCTTAGGAGACACTGCCACCTTGTGGATAAATTGTGAACAATCTCATTTGTGTCCATTATATGACACCTTTTGAAAGTGGCTCCTTATGAGTCAGTCTGACCTTTTTTTAACAAGCCTGGTGACTTGACGGAAAATGTCCAGAGCAAATATCCAGCTATTTCGGTGTGCTTATCCCTCGTCAGTATGGAATGGGATTCTGACTGGCTGAGTGCCATGCCTTGGGTGCAGCCTGGGGGACAGGGGTTACGGACTCCTTAAGAAGACCAGCTTTTTATGGTGGAGACTTGGTGGTAATGGTCCATGGATTTTTTTTTTTTTTTTTTTTTTCAAAGAGGTATCTCCCAGGGAAAGAGAACCAGCTCACTAGGGCCGCCTCCTGGAAGTGCCAAGCCAAACTCATCTGAAGACATCTTTTTATGGGTACTTGCCCCTACCTAATTAGTGTGGAGTAGAACTGTGGCCTCCTGAGAGATGCCTTGGATGCATTTTATGAGGGAATTACATGGGGACTGCAAGTAGTTACTAAAACGGACATGTCAGGAGAGGTGACGGGTCCTCTTTAAGAAGAGCCAACAACCCCACACACACGCACATGCACACGCACACGCAGCATCCATTATAAACTGTAATGAAATCAGATGCAAGCCTCATGTACTTTGGCCTCTAATTAACCCACATTGACTATGAATTTTGGAATAATTTGCAAAACAATTAAATTTTTTGGCACATCTCATTTTAGACATGTTTAACCCCTTAAGGACCCATGTCGTACATGTATATCATCTCTGGCTGTGACTTAAGGACCAGAGAAGTACATGTACGTCATGAAGTGAATGGGGCTGTGTGAAAATCGGAAGAAAGTGCGGATGCGGTGCAATTTTAACGCATGGTTGCTAGGAGACGATCGGGATGGGGAACCCGATCATTATTATTTTCCCTTATAACAAAAGTTGAAGTCCCAGAGTGGAACAAAAAATAAACTTTTCCCAAAAAATAACTTAAGTTTCAAGTAAAAAAAAAAAAAAATATATATATATATATATATATCCAAAATAAAAGTAGACATATTAGGTATTGCCGCGTCCGTATCAACCGGCTCTATGTAAATATGACATGACCTAAACCCCTCAGGTGAACATCGTCAAAAAAATTTAATAAAAACTGTGCTAAATTGTTTTTTTTGTCACCTTACATCACTAAAAGTGCAACACCAAGTAAAACTTACTTTGATTTACTTAAGTATACATAATGGGTATCGCCACGTCCGTAACAACCTGCTCTATAAAAATACCGCAGGACCTAACCCATCAGATGACCACTGTAAAAAAAAAAAAAGTGTCAAAAAAGTTTTTTTTTTTTTTTTGTCATCTTACATCACAAAAAGTGCAATAGCAAGCGATCAAAAAGTCATATGCACCCTGTAAGAGTACCAATCAAACGGTCATCTCATCACAAACAAAAATTTGCCCCTACTCAAGACAGTCGCCCAAAAAATAAAAAAAAACTACGGCTTTCAGAATGTAGACATTAAATCTTTTTTTTTTTTTTTAAATGCTTTATGTAAAACTGAAACAAACAACCAAATAAATTTGGTATTGTTGCGTCTGTAACAACCTGCTCTATAAAAATACCACAAGATCTAGCCTGTCAGATGAATGTTATAAATAACAAAAATAAAAACTGTGCCTTGCCTCACAAAAAGTGTAATATAGAGCAACCAAAAATCATATGTACCCTAAAATAGTACCAACAGAACTGCCACCTTATCCCGTAGTTTCCAAAATGGGGTCACTTTTTTGGAGTCTCTACTCTAGCGATGCATCAGGGGGTCTTCAAATGTGACATGGCAACTTAATATTATCCCAGTGAAATCTGCTTTCCAAAAACCATATGGCGTTCCTTTACTACTGCGCAATGCCGTGTGCCCGTACAGCGGTTTACGACTACATATAGGGCGTTTCTGTAAACTACAGAATCGGGGCTATAAATATTGAGTTTTGTTTGGCTGTGAACCCTTGCTTTCTTAGTGAAGCAAAATGTATTAAATAAAAATCTGCCAAAAAAGTGAAATTCTGAAATTTCATCTTCATTTTCCATTAATTCTTGTGGAACACCTAAAGGGTTAACAAAGTTTGTAAAAAATCTGTTTTGAATACCCTGAGGGGTGTAGTTTCTAAAATGGGGTTATTTTTGGGTGGTTTCTATTATGTTACCCTCACAAAGTCACTTCAGACCTGAACTGGTCCTTTTAAAAAGTGGGTTTTGGAAATTTTCTGAAAAAGTTTAAGATTTGCTTCTAAACTTCTAAGCCTTGTAACGTCTCCAAAAAATAAAATGTCATTAACAAAATGATCTAAACCTGTAGTAGACATATGGGGAATGTGAAGTGATAACTATTTTTGGAAGTATTACTATCTACTATAAAAGTAGAGAAATTTAAATTTGGAAATTTTCTATATTTTCCAAATTCTTGGTAAATAATTTTTTAATTCAATTTTACCATTGTTATGAAGTATAATATGTGGTGAGAAAACCATCTCGGAATGGCCTGTATAAGTAAAAGCGTTTTAAAGTTCTCACCACATAAAGTGACACATCAGATTTGCAAACAAATGGCCTGGTCCTTATGGTGAAATATGTCTGGGTCGTTGAGGGGTTAATAAGCAAGTAAACCAATCGCGCATAATCGTCCGCACTTTGCCAACTGAGGAGTGTGGCTTAACAGTCAGCATTATATGGCATAGACCTCTACCACAGACTACTAAATAGTATAAGGGCTGTTTCACACAAGTGTGTGCAGTGCTGGAGTCATACTGACCTAACGCTGTCACTATGATTCTGTATCAGTAAGGTCATGAAGAGGCACATAGTATAATGCTGACGAGCAGTGTCCAGAACAGAGGTTCACGCTCACTCCTGGAGTGCAATCCCTGCACTGCACATGCTCGTGTGAAACAGCCCTAGAAGTTAGACAATAGTCTCGCCACTGCTGCTGGATTGCAGGGTGGTCGTAACCCTGGAAATGAGTAGTGTATAATGTGATGGAAAAATGAATCTAGCCAGCAAAGGAGGCAATATGGATAAACCGCATATAATAGGGGCACTATTGATATTTGTTGTGCCAAAATCCACAGTTCAATACTTGATTCCCAAAGGTATTATATGAATTATTGTTATTTATGTCAAAGTCCACTAAATACCTAGTATGGCACAGGTCTGCAATAGGTCAGTTGCATAATTAGGAAAAACGCATCTAAACTGAAGAAATCGCAATCATACCGCATTAAAACCGCATTGGAAGGTTAGTACCCAAATGATCCAGAATTTCCGGATTACTGGATGCACTATAAAAGGTGGAGTGGGATGTTGAGCGCTTCAACCACTGAGGAAGGGCTGCAGACACCCCGAAACGCCTCTGGTGATAGGAAGAAGCGCCCACTCAACCTGCGGAACCTCTACTAAAAAATTGCATGGCCATGCGATAAGAAAATCTTCAGCTTTAACTACCTCTCCAATACACAGCAACGGACACTACTGGTAAGGCACTAGTCCTGTCCATCCAGCCCCGCGATTGTGACGTCATCTGGCTGAGACGTGCGATACGGGACGCCGAAGCGACCGACACCGCACGTACCTCGTGGAAGGACTGGCTGACACAGCAGCGGGACGCAGTGCCTGGACTCGGGTAGGAATCAGAATCACTATCTGGAACAGTAGCGATTTAAAACTCACCGTTCCGGGCGGCTATACTAATAGCTGCAAGAGGATAACCGTTGGAGATATTCACCGTGCTATAGTGCTGGAACTCTGTATGCACTATTAAATTAGCACTTGGAGTGATTCATCACAGATACTTTTGGGACATTTCCATTTGAACTGTGGACTGTGACATAAATAACAACAATAATCCATATAATACCTTTGGGAATCAAGTATTGAACTGTGGATTGTGGCACAACAAATATGAATAGTGCCCCTATTATATGCGGTTTAAATGTGCCTTCCAGGATGTGCTAATAAGGTATTCACCCCACTACCAGGGTATTTTTATTGGTACCAATTTTCTACTGGAATTTTATTGTATTTTAGCATATGTTATGTGTGATTAATTTTATCTATTGGACGCAGTAGGTCCTACCCAAATAAACATTTCTTGTATCCCATGGTTCAAGTGTTGAGTGCTCACTCCCCCTTTTTTCTATGATTTTAATTAGTGTAACTATAAAGCCATAGCCTGATCTCCCTGCCCTCACTAGAAGCCTTTTGACACCAGGAGAGGTATAGAATGGACTCATTGCATTCAATGGAGGCCATTTGACCAGAGGTGGAAGTGCTCATTAGTAGCAGTCCTGTTAGGAAAATACCAGCCTTGCCGGTGAGATACCGCCTGGGTGGCAACCCTACCTTCCCTCCATGCCAGTTACCTGCCACTTTTTGGTGCCAGCAGCTGAAGAGGTGACCCTGCTGGCCCACTGAGGGAGGGAGGGTGAATAGAAGAGGAGGAAGATGGGGTGATTATTGCTATGCTCCCCACTGTTCTTTCCTTCCCTTCCTTCCTCCTACCTGTCCTCCTCACATGGGGAACTATTCCTCCAGGGCTACAGTTTGGCCCTGGTTTGGGGATCCTTGGGAGGCGCCTCCGGCACTCCTTCTGGCGGCCGCCTAGAAGCGCCATTCCGGCCACCAGTCCTTCTAATTTAGGCCCCGTTCTGCGGCCTTCCTGGTTCCCGCGCTTCTCAGGCTCTCTTCTACCCCTCCAGCGGGGTCTCCGGCATGCCATCTCTTCTGGGCAGCCCCCGCTCCACCTCCGTTTTTCAGGCCGACCGGAAGTGCTTCGCGGCTGGCCCCCGCAACTAATTTAGTCCCTGGTCTCGGGGGGCCTACTAGGCTGCGTTTTCTCAGGACCCTTCCCCTACAATTAAGGGGCGGGAACCTCTTTTTCCCATGCTAGATCCATGGGGAAGCTGGCTCTCCACTCCTCTTCACGCCGGTCGGCAGGGAGCTTCACTGGGGGACATCAGGACCTGGTTCCACCTGCAGCTTTTCTGGTAGGACAACCCTATATCCCTCCAGCCCTGGGACCAGCTCTTAGTAGCCATGTCCGAACCCACGAGTGATGCCTGCCCACCACCAACCCCCACCCACTATGCTTGTGCAAAATGCGAGCTTAAGTTTCCTCATGGCCAGTCAGACTCCCTGTGTACCGCATGCTGTACGCCCAAACCGGCCCTAGCCCTCCCACCCGAGCAGCCGCGCTGCCCCCCTGATTGTGTGGAACTGGAATGGGCCCGCGCCCTGTCCCGGGCAGTAGAGGACTTATCGAAAGTTTCCCAATCTACCCTCTCTCTCATGGGTCGATTGGTTGACCAGTCCTCACCAACACATCCTGCTCCTTCCTTGAGCGACCAACCCAGACCTTCGCACAGGCGTCTCAGAACAGGGCACTATTCTTCTTCTGAGGCCCTCCCAAGGCCACGCTTGGATATGTCCTCCCTCCCAGCCAGGTGAGACACTGTCCAAAGGGGAGGTACTTGATTCAGACTTGGATCTGTATCAGGAACAATCTTCTAAGATTGCTTCCATAGTAGATAGCCTTGTCGTGGCTGTCCACGACACCTTCCAGGTTTAGGACGACTCTCCCTCGCTAAGCATACCACCATCCCCATGGCCGATGGACTGTCCCTTCAGGACCCTGTGGAAAGCCGCCTGGAGTCTTTTACCAAGTCTGCCTTTGCGGCGGCTGGCTCCGCGCCTAGTCCCATTTTTGACTCCGTGTGTGTGGCTAAGGCGGTCTCTGAATGGGCCCTTTGCCTGCATCAGGACATTGCGGCTGGTCTTCGCCCAGAGGACCACCAGTGTTTGGCCCTGCAGATCTCTCAGGCGGGGAAGTACCTCTACGAGGCCGCTTTGGATGTAGGCACTCTGGTTGCCTGCTCATCCACTCTCACAGTCGCCTTACTGGGCTGCAGACTACTCATCAAAATGTTCCCTTGTGGACCTTGCCATTTCAGGCTCTCGTCTGGTGCTTGGATGGACGATATCATCTCTGAGGCCACAAGTGGTAAAAGTACCCACCTCCCACAGGGCAAGGTCAAGCGTCCGGTTCACTCTAGGCCTTCGAACTCACGCTTCTCCGGCCTTTTTTGAGTCTATGCCTGCCTGGCTGGCTGGCTGCCTTGGAATCCGTGACTGGCAGGCTGGCTGCATTTTTTGTATTTTCCTGGATGCCCTCATGTATCTATGGAGCTAATTGCTTGATTCTGTGTTTATGCTTGCTGGGATGACTGCTCTTGCTGTCTGCCTCTGGGTTTAACTAGTGCAGTTGTGTTAATCGGCGGGCAGCTTTGCATGGGGGACGGCTTCTGCAGTCGTGTCTGCATGGGGGATGGCTTCTGGCAGTCGTGTCTGCATGGGGGATGGCTTCTGACGGCCGTGTCTGCATGGCGGGTGTCTTCTGTTGCCATGTCTAAATGGTTGACCACTCTTGCAGCAGTGTCTGGATGACTGTGCTTGGCTCTGAGTGGGTGTCTATGTGACCAGCGGTGCCTGGGGTGCCGTCATGTCTTTGTGGTGGTCTATCTTGGTGGCTATGCATGCAGGGTGAACTAGTTCTGTGGCTATGTTTGGTTGTCAGTTTGTAGTTTAATAGTCTACAATAGGCATAGCACTCCAACAAAGCCCTATAATGCTCTTGATGAGGAGTGAGAAGACGGGCTGGACCATATTGCTTGAATAGCCTACAGTATGAATGGCGTATCAACAAAGCCCTATATGGCTCCTGGTTGGGAGTAATAAGATGGACTGAAATATTTAGTCTGGATGGCCTACAGGAGGTATGGCACACCAGCAAACCTTATAAATACTTGCCGCCGATCTAGAATTCCCAGGCTGAAGGGTCCAGTGGGCTCTCGCGGCAGACCCGTGAGCTCCTCCGGGGGATTGATGCCACGGTAGTTTTTCCATCATGGATGCCAGATTGCAAGGAAAATTTGAGATTTGACGTCTAAAGTTCTTCTGGTAAATATAACACAGGACCTCCAGTGTATCTTGGATCAAAGCATCTGTCTCGCAATATATTCTGCACCAAAGGAAGCTGTGTTCAGCAATCATCTTCAGTTTGATCATTCCTTGTCAAGATAAGTACTTCTCTAAGATGTTTTGTTCAAATCTGTTATGATTATTTTGATAAACACTTGATGAGAAACCCATATGAGATTTATTTTATAAGATTGGTTGGATTTAAGTATAATATCCGGTATAAAAATTTCCTGGGATGTTATTGATCCGACCCCTTTTCTTTAAAGTTCAGACCTCTAGTTAGCTTTTGGATTCCCTATGCTTCCATCTGGGTATTCTTAGCTTTGATTAATTTTCAAGCACTTTTGATAAGCCCATGGATCAAAAGAAATAGTTTCCACTGTCTGGAGATTCGGAGATGCCTTATACGTTACCAAGGGTTAACTAAGGATTGGAGAAAGTCCTCTGTGCATTTTGTTCCCTTTTCTGGCATAAATAAGGGTAAGGTGGCCTCGAAGAGTTCACTAGCCAGATAGATTAGGTCATTTTTTTTCTCTGGCTTACATCTCTTCTGGAAGCACTATCTACTTGTGCAGTCTACCTCTTGGGCAGAGAAGGCTAATGTTTCTATTGAGCAAACCTGTAAGGCTGCCACGTGGTCTTCTCCTTCTACCTTGCCGTCTGTCGGTTCCAGCTAAGTTCTGCCTTTGTTCTTCTGTCGGTAAGAGGTTCTGCAAGTGGTGGCCCTCCCGTAAGGAAGGGGTATTCTTTTCTGTAATCTCTCTCTGTAGTGCTGTCGTGGGGTCTGGAAAATCCGATTACCAGTAAGTGTAATCACCATTTTTTTTTTGCAAAGTATCGATTGCCCATTGTGAGGAGGTACTGTACTTTCTCGATAGGGTCACTAACTAATAATGTGAGGCACATGGAAGTCTAAATTGATAATACCATATGCATCATGTTTAATAGTAACCCCATCAACGACCTCCATACATAATAGACAACATGGGGTTAATTTGTGAAGTACATGATGAAGTTGCTTTACTACTACTTTAAGGCTACATTCACACATCAGTATTTTTCTATAATCCGAATTTCGGTCCGTTTTTTGCGGATCCGTTGTTCCTGAAAATGTTTCCGAATGTCATCCGTTTTTTGCGGATCCGCAAAAAACGGAAACATGTATACATTTCAATAATCAAATAAAGTTGTTTGGATTTCTTTGAAAAAAAAAATATTTGCTATGTGTTTCCAGGAACGGATTCCGCAAAAAACGGAAGACATACGGAATGACATCCGAATGTCTTCCGTTTTTTGCGGAGCCATTGACTTTGCATTGTACCAGGATCCGATTTTTCAGGAACATAATAGGACATGTTTTATATTTATATTTTATATTTAAACGGACATGCGGAACGGAACAACGGAAACGGACAGCACACATTTTTTCCAGGACCCATTGAAAATGAATGGGTCCTGATCTGTTCCGCAAAAAACGGAACAGATCAGGAAAGAAAAAACGGACGTGTGAATGGACCCTTAATGTGAGGCGCATGGTTTTATCAATTGTGAACTCCATGTACCTCACATTAATAATAAATAACCCCATTATATACCTCACATTAACCCCTTGTCCATTGCGTGAGGAGGTACATGATTGGGGTCACTTACTATTAATGTGTGAGGCACACAGTGGTAATAACACTATGTGCCTCACACTAATACAGGCATACCGGAGTGTCTCCATGAAGAACACACCTGTCACCTGCTTCAATAGGGCAATCTTCACCTGAAAACAGCAGGAAATGTCTCCTGTAGCAAGACTTCTCCTGAAACTGTAGGATCAGTGATCAGGGCAGTCTTTAACGTGGGGGAAAAAGGGTCAGCTGCCTCCTGAGCCCCGCTGCCACTGGTGATGTGGTAGGAAGGGGGGCGCAGCAGGGCACAAGGAGATGAGCACTTTCATTGTGGAAGCGCTCATCTCCATAGTAATCTGCATCGCCGTACTCAAGACAGCAATACAGATGGGAGTGCTGCGGCAAGGCAGGGGAGGGAGAGGGGTCTCCCTTCCCTGTTCTTCTGATAGGCTGCAGCCTATCAAAGGCCGGTGCAGGCGGCGCAATGACTTCATCGCGCCGCCTGAGCTGTACAGTGCAGGACACAGGCCGGAAGAGGCCTGCATCACATCGCTGCCAGACAGAGGTAAGTATAAGTGTTTATTTTTTTTATATGATACTACTACTGGGGGCCCTATTACTGTCACGTAATTGTTGGGCATCTATGGGGGCACCTGTTACTGCCACATGATTGGGGGGTCCTCTTTGGGGGCACTGGTTACTGGCATGATTGTGGGGCATCTATGCGGGCACTTGATACTGGCGCATGATTCGGGGGCATCTATGGGGGTACTTGTTACTGGCACATGATTGGAGGGCATCTATGGGGTACTTGTTACTGGCACATGATTGGGGGGCATCTATGGGGGCACTTATTCATCTATGGGGGCACGTCTTACTGGGACATTATTGGGGCACTATGGGGGCATCTACTGAGGCCACAAAGGGGTATTTTATATGGGGGAAGGGGGAGAGGAACACTATGGGGGCTTCTACTGAGGCCACAAAAAGGGGTATTTTATATGGGGGGCTCTGCCTAGTTTTTTTTTTTTTATACTGGTGCACATTATGATGGGTACTATGGGGAAGGGGAGAGAGGAGTACTATGGGCTCATCTATGGGGGGCACTAAGAAGGGGTATTTTATACTTGTAAATTATGGGGACACTGAGGGCATCTAGTGGGGCACTATATATGCAGCATTTTATACTGGTAGATTATGGGGGGCACTAGGAAGAAGGGGGGAGAGGAGCACTATGGGGCATTTACTGGGGGCACTATTTAGGGGTTATTTTATGCTGGCACATTATGGGGGCACTATGGGGACATTAGCTCAACTGGGGGCATTAAAAAGGTGTATTTTTTGCACTGGCACATTATAGGGAGGATTATTACTACTGGGGGGCATTATGATGGGCTTTATTACTACTGGGGGTCTATGGCGAACATGATTACTAGTATGGGCACTGTGGGAGCATTATTACTTCTGGGGCACAGTGGGGACATGTTGGGGTCACTGTAGGAGCACTATTACTACCATGTGTGCTAGAGAATTATTCATTTTGGTGGGACTTTTGGGAGCACTATTACTGTGGGGGTACCTTAGCACAGTATCAGCTTACCACAATTATCTTTGGGGGACGTTATATTTACACTATTAGTGTCGGGGGCACTATTTGCTGGGAGCAGTTATTTTAGGGCACTGTGTGCCAATAATTATTGAAGAGCACTATCTGCATGGTGGTACTATTATCAGGGGTTTCATCTGTTTCAGCAGTATAGTATTGGGGAGCACAGCGGCACAGTATTGGGGGTAATAGGATGATTTGTCCAGAAGATAGGAGGAGGATGGAAAAGTAGTAAACTAAGATTTTGTTTGTCAAACTGCAGAGATGAGAAATGGTTGAAAAATGGTGGTCTGGTCTGAAGGTCTGAGAGGAGAAGATGAGGAAAGAGAACATCTACATCAAAGAGATGTCACTGGATGTAAGAGGTATGTGGCGCTGTATTACCCCGTATGTAGGCGTGGATGGAGAGGGGTTAGGCTACTTTCACACTAGCGCTTGATCGGATCCGTTCTGAACGGATCCGATCATATTAATGCAGACGGAGGCTCCGTTCAGTACGGATCCGTCTGCATTAATAACTTAGAAAAATTTCTAAGTGCGCAAGATGACTGAGCGGATCCGTTCAGACCTTCAATGTAAAGTCAATGGGGGACGGATCCGCTTGAAGATTGAGCCATATGGTGTCATCTTCAAGCGGATCCGTTCCCATTGACTTACATTGTAAGTCTGAACGGATCCGCACGGCCAGGCGGACAGCTGAACGCTGCAAGCAGCGTTCAGCTGTCCGCCTGGCCGTGCGGAGGCGAGCGGAGCAGAGGCTGAACGCCGCCAGACTGATGCCGTCTGAGCAGATCCGCTCCATTCAGACTGCATCAGGGCTGGACGGAGGCGTTCGGGTCCGCTCGTGAGCTCCTTCAAACGGAGCTCACGAGCGGACCAACGAACGCTAGTGTGAAAGTAGCCTAAGTAGTACAGTACTATCTGCACATTGTAAAAAAAAAAATATATATATAATCTGCATAATACTATATATTTGTGTCAGAAGTTGTGCTTAATTTTTAGAATGATACAGCCATTTTATTTGGTACTTTTGTGCTGATTCTTTTTTTCCCCCCTCCTATATTAAGGGACACTGTAGTCACCAGAACCACAACAGCTAAACCTAGTAGTTCTGGTGTCTATAGCGTGTCTCTGCAAGCTTTTTAATGTAAACACTGCCTTTTCAGAAAAAAGGCAGTATTTACATTACTGCCAAGGAACACCTCTAGCGGCCACTCTTTTTATTATTAAAGTAGAGATCCACACTACTCTACGAGGTGTGTGGATTATTATTTTTTTTGTGTGTTGTGGTGGAGGGCGTGATTGCGAGCTAGGGTGTGGGAAGGTGGGATCCAGGGGGCCCAAGTAAATTCTTGCCCAGGGTCCAATCGGTATTAAAGACGGCCCTGCCTGTGATGATGTCAGCGCCATGTGACCTGGAACATGTGGACATTACTTGTCACATAGCGATGATGTCATCACAGGTCCTTTTCCTACCAGCTTTCAGCACTGTGAGGTGTATGGATATTGAAAAAGTAATGAGGCTTCAATACCTAGTGCAACCCTAATATAAAAGTGGTATTACAAGGTCAATTTTTTGGAGTCATTTACGGGGGTTTAAAAAACTGCCTTCGAGATTATTGCTAACGAGCATTTGTGTATGTAAATACACAAACGACAATTGGCCTGGCGTTAATAAATTAGTCAGATCTTTCTTCAGCAGGGTATTTACTAAGACCAGCGTGTGAAGCGCCGGTTTAAGCAAATTACCCCCCAACTAGTCCATTTAGACCACCATGAGCACAAGTATTATTTATAAAGGTTCTCCTACAGAATGTGCGATTTCTCCTCCTGATATCCTAGTCTCGTTATCCTAGTCCGTTTTGTTCTTAGAGTTTGATAGAATTTCAGTTCCTAGAATTACTGTGAACAAAAGGTCTCCAAACCTTCTGCAAATTATCCTATAAAAATAGATTAGGATTAAAGTTCAGGATTAGCGAGCTGGCACTAGAAGAGCCTTAAATAGCATCTGGCTGTGAGAAGAAAGCCATGTCTGCCTGGGAAGGAGATCCACAGATAGTTGTAGCTTTCAGGAAAGTGTACGATGATTATCTTTTCATTTTCTGCATGCTCCAAATTCCTGAAGAAATATCTTTGCTAGTAACGTCCTGAAGCAGACACTTGTGTACTTTTTGCTCGGAGCAGGAGGAGGAAGACAATAATCATCCCTTATATAACACCAGCATATTACACAACCTTCTCATCCTCTGCTCTACACCTCCCTGTTATCAGCCAGTTCAGGAGAAAGGGGAAAGGCTGATTACAAGGCTACGTTGTGAGTGAACGATTCCACGCACACTTAGTAAATTATTGTGCATATGTCCATAATGACCAACGTGATCAAGCAGCATTAGTGATTTATTATGCAAAAAAAAATGTATGTCCATAAGGACCGACATGATCGAGTAGCATTCCAGCTCGTCAAGGTAGTGAAAAAAAAAAAATCATTATCCATGTTGTATCCAGTTCTACAGTATATGCAACCCAATAGATGTTTCGGTCCGACCCGGACCTTTATCAGTGAGTCGCTGCAAGTAAAGAATATGCATTGATGAGTATAATGAGATACAAGAAAATGAAAGGATATATAAAGAACGAATAGATGTACGTAAAAATAAAAAGATAAGGTCAAAATGATAACTGCACATTTGAAATCATAAATGGAGAAAACTGCAAAGAAACTATTTTCCAGAATAGGGAATATAATAGAACAAGAGACGAATTATGGTGGCCGTTTAGCATAGATTCCCAAGTGTGGGCAAGTAACCCAAAACATGGCAGAAAAGGGTCGATGAGGTTAGAAGACAGAGCTTTCCGGTGGAGTAGTATGCAGACAGGGGAGGACTGGGAACTTAACCCCTTATAGACTCGGCCCTATTTCACCTTACGGACTTCGCCATTTTTTGCAAATCTGACCAGTGTCACTTTAAGTGCTGATAACTTTAAAAACGCTTTGACTTATCCAGGCCATTCTGAGATTGTTTATTCCTATCGCCCATGACAGCACCACCGGAGAGAGGAGGATCCACCCCATAGAGACAGGAAACCTGCAGAATATAAATGGGTGGACATTCTCCATTCAGTGTGGTTTCCTGTCTCTGATGGGAAGCCTGCAGCGTCGGCGTGCATGGATCCTTCCCTCTGGTGGCTCTCCCCACTAACCTGCGAGTCCCTGGTAAGTTGGCGGCATCCGGTGGTGTGCTAAGGGCAGGCAGAGGCACAGCTGAGCTCCGGAGGGGGCGGTCAGTGTGCAGGAGTGCTGGAGACTGCAGCATCGTGGTACGCCGGAAGAAGAACGCCGGCCACCAGGGGGAGGAAGAGGAGCAGCTCCGGCTATGAGCATGCCCTGGAGCGCTCCTAAAGTCACATGATCGGCTTCAGTGCGCCGGCTGTGACGTCATCTTCAGGAGCCCTATGAGTAGAGCGCGAGTTTCATCGGCCGGCGTCTCCCCTTCTGACCTGAGCTGATCATCCACCCTGCAGGTATGGAAGACTACAAGCTTTCTGAGAAGCCCACTGTTCTTCCTGCTCCAGTTAGGCCCAAGAAAGTAGTTTCTAAAAAGAAGAATGAGTGTGCCTTATGCAGAGTGGGGTTATCTTCTGATTGGTAAGATGGATGTCTGACATAGCTGTTGGTTGTAGTTTAGACGGTGCTTAATTTTATTTCTTTACATTATGGCTCTGCAACTTTATGTAATTCATGTTTCTCAGGGATAAAAAGATGTGCCAGCCCTGTATAGATAGGACGGTGGCTGAGGAGTCTCCCTATTTTTACAAGTGCCTACAAGCGTTAGTACACTCAGAAGTTAACGCATCCCAGGCTGCCCAAAAACAGCAAAAGCCTAAGCGTAGAGAGTACTCCAGAGAACCCCCTTCGTCAGACGAGGGAGAGGCCCCTTCTTCGGTGTTTGGGTCCTCTGATGTTTCATCACAGACCACCTCTGGGGAAGAAGAAATAGGGGGGGAGACCCTGTTTCCTGGTAGAAGACACTGAAAAGCTCCTTAAAGCCATCCGCTCGACTATGGGCATAGAGGAAACTCGGGAACCCCGTTCAATTCAGGATATTATGTTTGGGGGGTTGGAGTCCTGACAACATGGTACCTTTCCAGTACATAAAAATGTGTCTGCTTTAATAAAAGGAGAGTGGAAGAAACCCAATAAGAGGGTATTTATATCTAAGAATCTTAAACGTAAATATCCTTTTAAAGAGGAAGATTCTGCCTCTTGGGACAAGGCGCCTAGAATCAATGTGGCTATATCCAAGGTCTCTAGGAAGACGGCCCTACCATTCGAGGACACAGGAATATGGAAGGACCCCCTGGATAAAAAGGCGGATGCCTTTCTTAAAGGTACTTGGGAGGCATCAACCTCCTCCTTTAGGCCCAGCATAGCCTCTACTTGCGCGGCCCGGTCTCTTATTGTATGGTTAGGCGAGCTAGAGTCCCAGTTAAAAAATAGGTGCCCCCGGGAAGATATCTTGGCCTCCCTCCCTACGATCAGGAAGGCAGCTGACTTTCTGGTAGATGCCTCGGCTGACTCTGTTAGCTTGGCAGCCAGATCGGCAGCTTTATCTAACTCAGCGCGAAGCACACTTTGGCTAAAATATTGGAGTGGGGATATTGCTTCCAAATCAAAACTCTGTGGAGTCCCATGTGAGGGGGAATACCTCTTTGGTCCAAGCTTAGATGACCTGGACAACGCGGCAGACAAAGAAAAGGTTTCATGGTTTCCAGGGATCCTTTTCTTATAAAAATAGATTGTCGGCCCTTTCGTTCCTTTAGAGGTAACCAGGAACAGGATAAGAAGGCCAGGGAAGACCGGTTCAGAGGTCAGAGAAAAAACTATTTTTTTCTTTAACCAATCCTCCTCGGATAAGAGAAAGCCAGACCAGCAATGACGCCAGAACTCCGGTATGGGGCAGACTGAAGGACTTTTTAGCAAAGTCCTTGGATTTTAGATACCATCGGCGAGGGGTTAAAATTTGAATTCCTTCAGTACCCTCCTGCCAGATTCTTACCAACCGTCGATCCATCTTCAGCCCTGGGAAAAATCAGTCATAGAGGGAGAGGTGTTTAAAATTAATAGAAAAATCGGTTTAACCCCGGTAATAAAAGAGGGCAAAGGGTTCTACTCCCCACTTTTTTTGGTCAGAAAACTTGACGGTTCTTTCAGAACCATCATAAATCTAAAAAAATGTAATCTTTTTCTTCAACCCAAAAGATTCCCGATGGAAACTTTACGTTCAGCGATCAACCTCCTATATCCTATAGCTAAAAAGACGCGTACTACCACGTCCCCCTGATAGAGCACCAGAGGTTCCTAAGGGTGGCCGACCATCTGAAAGGTCAACTGGAACATTTTCAATTTCAGGCTCTCCCTTTTGGCCTTTCTATGGCCCCGAGGGTGTTTACAAAGCTGGTGGCGGAAATGGCGGCCCACATAAGGGAAAAGGATATTCTCTTTATCCCTTACCTAGACTACTTTTTAGTAGTGGGTCAGACAGAAGAAGCCTGCAATTCGGCAATTTCAGAAATCCGGTCCATTCTAAACAGATTAGGGTGGATAGTAAACGAAGAGAAGTCAAGACCCCGTCAATCAAGAAGGCAGACCTTCCTGGGCTTAATATTGGATTCATCTCTCCAAAGAACTTTTTTACCTACGGAGAAGGTGGATCTCGTTCAAAACAAAATCGGGAACCTGACCCGAAGACCAGTTACCTCAATAAGAGCAGCAATGTCTGTCCTCGGCTCCCTCACATCTTGCATCCCGGGAGTGAGGTGGGCTCAGCTACACTCCAGAGCCTTACAGTGGGAGATCCTGTCCAGTTGGAAAAGAAGCAGGTCCTTAGACACAAAACTGAAGTTCTCAGTCCAAACTCTCCAGAAGCTATCGTGGTGGCTGGATACGGCGAATCTTATCCGGGGTACCCCGTGGAAGACTGACAGGTTAGTTTGCCTGACCACGGATGCAAGTCCTTGGGGGTGGGGTGCCCACATTCAGGGAACTTCCTTCCAGGGTAGTTCGGACCCCTTACAGAAAGCAAAGTCATCCAATCTAAAAGAATTGATGGCGATCGGCCTTGCAATGAGGGCCTCCCTCCCAGAGATAGAAGGAAAGGACCTAAGGATTCTTTCAGACAACAGGACTGTAGTCTCCTATTTGAACAGACAGGGAGGGACAAGATGCAGAGCCCTCATGGAAGAAGCTTGTGTCATTCTGAGTCTGGGAGAGAGAATGTGCACCTCGATATTGGCAGTACACATCAGAGGGGTGGAAAACAAACAGTCGGATATCCTGAGCCGCCATACCATGTCTCAGGGGGAATGGTCGCTAGACCCTGTCATTTTTCAGAAAATAGTGGATCTTTAGGGCATCCCAGAGATCGACTTATTTGCTACCCATTCAAACAAGAAAGTGCCAAAATTCTATTACCTGAGCAAAGCAGGATGCCCCTGTGGGATAGATGCCCTGACGCAGGAGTGGAAATTCCGCCTGGCTTATGCCTTTCCCCCTCTTCCCCTGATTCCCCGGGTTTTACGGAAAATCAGGGAAGAGCGGGCCACAGTAATTCTAATTGCCCCCTTCTGGCCCAGGAGGTCCTGGTTCACGGGGCACCGGACCATGTCAGTCTCCGATCCCTGGGTGCTTCCGACAGTCCGTGGCCTTTTGAGCCAGGGACCAGTGATACATCCAGCCGTGGACAGCCTACACTTAACGGCCTGGATTTTGAGAGGTGGCTATTAAAAAAGGAAGGGTTCTCAAATGCTCTAATCTCTACTCTGCTAAAAAAGCAAAAAAGAAATTACAGTAGGGATTTATAGCAGAATTTGGCACAAATTTCTAGATTTTGTCCAGATCCAGTTGGGGGACATTCCTTCGGTTGCTCCTCTGCATTCTATCCTCGAGTTGAGTTCCTTCAGAAGGGTCTATAAATCAATCAGTACCCTGAAAGTTCAGGTCTCTGCCCTGTCCATTCTGTTTAACCAGAACATAGCTGGGAGCCCTTGGGTTTCCAGGTTTTTTAGGGCCATGGAGAGGTCTTCCTTAGTTGTGGCTCCGAGAGCCCTCCCCCTGGAGTCTAGAAGTGGTATTGAAAGCTTTATCTGGGCCCTCCTTTGAACCCATTAATTCTATCTCAATTAAGCATCTAACCTTGAAGCTGGCCATTTTGAAAGCTTTAACTTTCACTCGCAGGATTGGTGAGATCCAAGCCATTTCCATTAACCCTCCATACACTTTAATTGTACATAGTAATTATCCGTCCTGACCCGGCTTTTCTTCCAAAAGTCGCCACCAAATTTCACCGCTCTCAGGAGATTATTCTTCCTACCCTTTTCCAAAATCCTTCCTCGGAGGAAGAAAAATCTCTTCATTGTCTGGATGTCAAGAAAGCCCTTTTGGCCTATTTGTCCTCTACCTCTTCTTGGCGGAAGTCTTCACTCTTCCTGCAGTTCCAGGGGAGGAACAAGGGTTCTGCTGCCTCAAAAAGTTCTATATCACGGTGGGTCGTTTCGGCCATTTCCTTATCCTACCTTTCCTCGGGGTTGTCTCCTCCGGTTGGTCTGAGGGCCCACTCGACCAGGGCGGTAGCTGCTTCCTGGGCTGAGAGGTCCTCTGTTTCAATAGAGAAAATTTGTAGGGCAGCCACCTGGTCTTCTCCTTCCACCTTTTTTAAGCACTACAGGCTGGACTTGAACTTTTCTGGTGATTCTTCCTTTGGTAAAGGGGTTCTTCTCTCTACTTCCCACCCTTAGGGATTACACTAGTAAGTCTCCGGTGGTTCTGTCATGGGCGATAGAAAAAAGTTGTATTACTTACCGGTAATTTGATTTTACAGAGCCCATGACAGCACCCTGGTTTTCCCTCCCTGGTGGTCCTTCTATACTGCATGGGTGTTGCAAGGAAAAAAAATTATTTAAAATATAAAATATATATATATATATATATATATATATATATATATATATATATATATATATATATATATATATATATTACACATGTCTAACATATGTTGGCGGCTTTCCTCCGATACTTGGAAAACTCACTGAAGGGGAGGAGAATATCCGCCCATTTTTATTCTGCAGGTTTCCTGTCTCTATGGGGCGGATCCTCCTCTCTCTGGTGGTGCGGTCATGGGCTCTGTAAAATCAAATTACCGGTAAGTAATACCATTTTTTCGTCACATATTGTACTTCATGACACTGGTAAAATGAAGTAAAAAAAATTCATTTTTATTTATTTAAAAAATGCCAAATTTACCCAAAATGAAGTAAAAAATTGCAAATTTCCAAGTTTCAATTTCTCTACTTCTATAATACATAGTAATACCTCCAAAAAGTTATTACTTTACATTCCCCATATGTCTACTTCATGTTTGGATCATTTTGGGAATGATATTTAATTTTTTGGGGATTTTACAAATTTCATTACCCGTTTAGGTGTTCCACAAGAATTAATGGAAAATAGAGATACAATTTCAAAATTTCACTTTTTTGGCCGATTTTCCATTTTAATATTTTTTTTTCCAGTTACAAAGCAAGGGTTAACAGCCAAACCAATTTCAATATTTATGGCCCTGATTCTGTAGTTTACAGAAGCACCCCCATATGTGGTCGTAAACTACTGTACGGGCACACGGCAGGGCGCAGAAGGAAAGGAATGCCATACGGTTTTTGGAAGGCAGATTTTTGCTGGACTGTTTTTTTTTTTGACACCATGTCCCATTTGAAGCCCCCCTGATGCACCCCTAGAGTAGAAACTCCCAAAAAGTGGCCCCATTTTAGAAACTACGGGATAGGGTGGCAGTATTGTTGGTACTAGTTTAGGGTACATATGATTTTTGGTTGCTCTATATTACACTTTTTGTGAGGCAAGATAACAAGAAATAGCTGTTTTGGCACAGTTTTTATTTTTTGTTATTTACAACATTCATCTGACAGGTTAGATCATGTGCTATTTTTATAGACCAGGTTGTCATGGATGCGGCGATACCGAATATGTATACTTTTATTTATGTAAGTTTTACACAATGATTTCTTTTTTGAAGCAAAAAAAAACATGTTTTAGTGTTTCCATAGTCTGAGACCCATAATTTTTTTTAGTTTTTGGGCGATTACCTTGGGTAGGGTATGATTTTTGCGGGATGAGATGACTGTTTTATTGGCACTATTTTGGGGTGCATGTGGCTTTTTGATCACTTGCTATTACACTTTTTGTGATGTAAGGTGACAAAAAAATTGTTTAGCACCGTTTTTATTGTAAATTTTTTACGGTGTTCATCTGAGGGGTTAGGTCATGTGATATTGTTATAGAGCCTGTCGATATGAATGCGGCGATACCTAATATGTATACTTTTTTTTATTTATGTAAGTTTTACACAATAACAGTGTCACGGATGGTGTTGCAGAAAGCTGGAACTTATAAATAAACATCCGACTGGCTTGATCCCAAACTAAGGAGCATATGGGCGAGCCCTATAAAACCCCTAGAGCTCTCTCTGACTGCTATGCCAATGCAAAGGTCATAATTGTCAAAACTCAAAAACCGCATCAGCGCCTTCTGATTCTCAGGAAGCTCCCAATCAAGCACAGCGCTGACTTTCTCAGGGTCCATGCGAAAACCAGAAGCAGAGAGAAGAAAACCAAGAAATTGAATCTCCGGAACCCCAAACACACATTTTTTCAGTCTAGCGTACAATTTATTCTCCCGCAGAATCAGCAAGACCTGACATAGGTGGTCCCGATGAGTCTTGAAATCAGGAGAAAAAAATCAAAATGTCATCTAGATACACCAGTACAAATTTCCCCATTAAATGATTAAAAAATGCTGTTCACAAAATATTGGAAGACGGCCGGAGCATTCATCAAACCAAAGGGCATAACCAAATTCTCGAAATGACCCTCAGGGGTATTGAAGGCTGTCTTTCATTCGTCCCCTTCCCTGACCCTGACTAGGTTGTATGCCCCTCTTAAATCCAACTTAGAAAAAACTTTAGCCCCAACAATCTGGTTAAACAGGTCCAGGATCAGAGGAAGCAGATATGGGTCACGAATTGTCATACGGTTCAGTTCCCTGAAATCCAGACAAGGTCTTAAAGAACATTCTGTTTTCTTAACAAAAAAAAACTGCGGCAACAGGTGACTTCGAGGGTCGGATGTGTCCCTTTCTCAGGGTCTCAGAGAGTTAAGTACGCATAGCGACTCTTTCAGGTTGGGAGAGATTGTATAAACGCGATTTTGGCAGCTTGGCGCCTGGGATGAGATTAATAGGACAGTCGTACTCCCGTTGAGGGGGCAACTCCTGGCGGCCACTCTCGGAAAACACATCCGAAAATTCAGAGAGAAAAGATGGTGCAGTCTTGGTAGAAACCTCTGAAAGAGACGCCGTGAGGCAATTCTCTCTGCAAAACTCACTCCAACCATTTATTTGCCTTTTTTGCCAATCAATGGTGGGGATATGTTTAGTGAGCCAGGGTAGCCCCAACACTAGAGGAGTAGGTAATCCGCTTAGGACGAAACACGACATATCCTCAACATGAGCGTCAGCCACAGTCAAACGGATATTGTGAACTATGCCCTTTAATGATCTTTGAGAAAGTGGAGCGGAATCGATAGCAAAAACAGGTATATCCTTTTCCAAAGTGCATACCTGGAAACCATGCGTTATTGCAAATTGATTATCAATGAGATTGACAGCTGCTCCACTATCTACAAAAATCTCACAATGTTCTTGCTGTCTAACGCCACCCTGGCAGGTAGGAGAAAACGGGAACTACAAGCAACTGACAAACCTTCAATTTCCGCATCAACCTTGCCAATAGTAGCAAATGGAAAGCTTTTAGAGGGTTTTTTCTTTTTGTTTTTCTTTTATTACCCTCAGAAAACTCCATGCATCTCCTAGAGGGGCAAACAGCCAAATGATTTATACCCCCACAACAGAAACAAACCCTCCTCTGAGAGCTGAATCCTCTACTATCAGAGGCAAGCAAACCCAGCTGCATGGCCTCCTCCTCAGAGGGGATTGAGAGAGACTGAGACCCCTGCACACTGACTGAGACAGCCCCACTGTCCTTGGGCTGAATATGACAGGAAGGAGTAGTCTCCTCTCTCTCTAAGACGCCCGTCAATACGAACAGCTAGAGACATGGCAGAATCTAACGAGGCTGGTCTCATGAAAAGCAAATGCATCTTTCAATCTTTCCGAAAGACCATGGCAAAATTGACTTCGGAGTGTAGCATCATTCCAACCAGTATCAGCTGCCCATCTCCGAAATTCAGAACAATATATCTCTGCGGACTGTTTACCCTGGCATAAAAGACGCAGTTTAGATTCAGCCAGAGCAATACGATCCGGGTCATCATATATCTGCCCCAGGGCTACAAAAAATTCATCCACCGATCGGAGGGGGCCTGCCCCCACCACACCGGCAGCAAAAAGGCCCAAGACTGAGCGTTATCCCTGAACAGCGAGACGATGATCCCACCCTCTGCTCCTCATCACCAGAGGAATGGGGAAGTAGGCGAAAATTGAGTTTTGCAAGCCTCTCTAAAGCGAACAAAATTCTCACTACCCCCGGAGAACGTATCCGGAAGCGAGATCTTAAGCTCGGAACAAACTCCATGAACGCCAGCAGAACCGGTCACCTGAAACTGAGACACAGTTTTACGGAGATCTGCTACCTCCAGTGAAAGACCTTGCATGCGGTCAATCAAGGCTGAAACCAGATCCATGCTTAAGACTGTTATGGCGGTTTATAATGTCACGGATGTTGCAGATAGCTGGAACTTATAAATAAACATCCGACTGGCTTGATCCCAAACTAAGGAGCATATGGATGAGCCCTATGAATCCCTAAGAGCTCTCCCTGACTGCTATGCCCATGCAAAGGTCTGAATGGTAGACGATTGCATGCCCACGTACCTAAGACTGTGTGACACCTGAAGACCCTATAATAGTGAGGGGACACGACAACCGGCTCCCTGCACTTAATACAGACGGAGTCAGGGTCACCTAGAATCAAGCCAGCAAGGAAACACAAATAAAGAAAAAGACTTATCTTGGCAAACAGCAGCAGCAGCCTCCAGCAGTGAACACCTCATCCAGGAAGTAGTATAAACCGCAAAGTGAGGCAGTATGGGAGGGAATATAAAGGGAGACAATTAGTCTAAATAGGTGACAGCTGGGAGAAGGAAAGGAGATGACAAAGTGAAACCAAAACAAAGAACGTCATGCAAGAGGTAGAGAAGAACATCTGTCAGACCTTCTCACAGAACTGGCGGTGACATATATTTAATCTATTTCATTTAATGTTTGTGTGGGTCGTTAAAAGATATCAACACTATCCACTATAACAGTGACATCTACAGCACGCTGCCCCTTAAACAGTGACCTCCATTGCCCCCACCCCTTAACACTGAACCCCCCCCCCCACAGCGCCCCGTCCCTTAAAATTGGACCTCCACAGCAGCCCACCCCCTTAACTTTGACCTTTATAGCAGACTTCCCCTTTAACAGTGACTTTCACAGCAAACCACCCCCTTGACAGTGACCTCCACAGGGGACCGCCCCCTTAACAGTGGCCTTTACTGGATCGGGGGCGTGTCCTTTTGAACAGCTTACTCTAAGACAGCAGCACTGTGCTGTCTGAGTGTGATCTGTAGCTGACAGAAGTTTATTTTTACCTTTATTTTTTAAATCCCTGTCGGCTAAGGAGTGGAGGGGGCGTGGCCTAACCAGATATAAGTTAATTTTTTAACTTCATTTTTTCAATCTCAGTCGGCTGAGGAGTGGGTTGGGGCATGACCTAACCGGGTCGGGGGAGTGTCCTTTAGAACAGCTCACTCTAAGGGTCCATTCACACGTCCGTAGAATGGGTCCGCATCCATTCCACAATTATGCGGAACAAGTGCGGACCCATTCATTCTCTATGGGGCCGTAAGAGATGCGGACAGCACACACTATGCTGTCCGCATCCGCATTTCTGGAGCACGGCCCTGATCTTCTGGTCTGCAGCTCCAGAAAAAGAATAGAGCATGTCCTATTTTTGTTCTCAATTGCAGACAAGAATAGGCATTTCTATGGGGGTGCTGGCTGGGTGTATTGCGGATCCACAATGCACTAGGCCGTGGCCTAACCAGATCAGGGGAGTGGCTTAATTGGGGTTGTAAGTCTTTTGAGGGTGGGCACATTGTGGCAGGTGGTGTGTCTGGGCTTCTTCCTGCAAGAGTGACGCCCCTCTGGGCACTTTACTGGCTCATTTGCATATAAAATAAACTGGATTTTCAGAGGATAAAAACCAGGGGTCGAGTGGAGGGGGAACGCGTGGGAACGGCGTTCCTGCACTTTTTTCATGGCAGGAACGCCGTTCCCTTTCAAGCCTCAAGCCAGGAGAACGCGGCTGAAATCAGGGGGTGAAGCGCACTGTGCAGGGCAGGCTAAGCGGCTACACAGCTGTCTGTGCGGTGCTGCTGCTGTCTGTGACTCCTCTCATGGCGCCCCGCCCCCTACTGACCTCATCTCCTTCACTTCTTCTGTCGGCCTAATACGCTGCGAGTATGTTCAGTCACTTCGCAGCTGACACATAGGAGATCATTTAGAAGTTCATCATTAAGAAAAGTTTGTCCCTGGGATTCGAACTCACGACCTCTACACATCAGAGGCAAGGCATTTACCCTCACAGCCATGAATGCTGTCTAGGTAGGTGCTTAAAAAAAAAAAAATATAAGACTTCTACTTATATCTAGTGTACTGATACCTAGTGTACAACCATACACATGACAGCTGCCCACTGTGTATGGATGTAGCAGAGCTGGGTGTGTTGGGGCAGCTGTCATGTGTATGGTTGTACACTAGGTATCAGTACACTAGGTATAAGTAGAAGACTTATTTTTTTTTTTTAAGTAACTACCTAGACAGCTTTCAAGGCTGTGGGGGTAAATGCCTTGCCTCTCATGTGTAGAGGTCATGAGTTCGAATCCCAGGACAAACTTTTCTAAAAGTGTTTTTTTTTTTTAAGACTCCTACTGATACCTAGTGTACTGATACCTAGTGTACAACCATACACATGACAGCTGCCCCAACACACCCAGCTCTGCTACATCCACACACAGTGGGCAAAGTTACCTACAGTAGAAGTCTTATATATATTTTTTTAAGCAAATACCTAGACAGCATTCATGGCTGTGAGGGTAAATGCCTTGCCTCTGATGTGTAGGGGTCATGAGTTCGAATCCCATGACAAACTTTTCTAAAAGTGTTTTTTTTTTAAATACCGGACGGTTACTTTACTGCCACGGGGGAGGCGGGCTATTGGCGCCATGATACTGGCACATGAAGGGGGTAGGAGAGAGGAACTTGATACTGGCACATTAGGGGACAGGGGGAGAGGATGGCACTGTGATATTGTGTTTTGATCACAATGTGTACATTTGGCTCAGTCCGCAGCTACACAAATTACAGCGTGCTAGATTTTCTGTGCTTTTTTTTTTTTTTTGGAGGGGGGGGGGGGGGTTGCAGTGGATCTTGGGTGAGTTCCCACACTTTTTTTCCCAGGACTTGACCCCTGATAAAAACATATATTGCTGAAACAAAGGTGTAACACCCCAGAGTTGTGTTATGAAACTCTTCTACCCCGCTACAACCTGTTAAGAGCCTTTACCTTGTCATATGATGTGATTTTTCATTATATCATTCACAAATGTGCATAAACCATGTTGAATGTAAACTAATGTTGTAATTTCCATGGTCACCAGCAGGTGGCAGCAATGTGTTGGTAAGAACTTAGGTTCAGTTTACTATTTCTAAGCTGGAATAGTTCATTCCAGCTTAGCTCCCCCTCTGTGGGCAGAGTGGGCTGTGCCCACATCCTGCATCGTGGGGAGAGAAGAAAGTTAGGCCCCTTTTAGACGGGGCGAGATTTCCGCGCGGGTGCGAAGCGTGAGGTGAACGCATTGCACCAGCACTGAATCCGGACCCATTCATCGGACCCATTCTTAATACAGAATGCTTAGTACAATAGGGCTGGAGGGGTTAAAAAAAAATAATTTAACTCACCTTAATCCACTTGTTCGCGCAGCTCTTCTGTCTTCATCTTTGCTGTGCACAGGAAAAGGACCTGTGGTGACGTCACTACGCTCATCACATGGTCCGTCACATGAGCCCTATTGTACTATGCATTCTGTATTAAGAATGCTATTATTTTCCCTTATAACCATGTTATAAGGGAAAATAATACAATCTACACAACACCTAACCCAAACCCGAACTTCTGTGAAGAAGTTCGGGTCTGGGTACCAAACATGCAGATTTTTCTCACGCGCATGCAAAACGCATTACAATGTTTTGCACTCGTGCGGAAAAATCGCGCATTTTCCCACGACGCACCCGCATCTTATCCGGGCCAAAAACATGACGCCCCTGTGAAAGAGGCCTTAGAGTCATTGTGCCAGCCACCCCTATTGGGGAAGGCTGTGTGATAGAGTTCAGGTGTCCCTGATATAGGAAACAAAGCCAGGATATTGTCTTGGCTGAGACCTTGATCAAATCCCCAGCCGGAGCCCTGCAGCCTCAGTTGGATGAAACAGCAGACAACCTCGAGTTCCAGGAAGAAAGCATACCCTGAGAAGATAACTGTGAGTAAAGTCCAGAGACCTAGGAGAAGCCATATTCCTCCTCAGCTAGTCAGTCCCCATACAGCAGAAGATAGAAAGTGCAGAAGCCAAATTCCTGCCACATGTTTAGAGCTACAAAGCAGACGTCCTTTCCTGCAAGCTCCAGGTTGATAGAGCAGAAGATAAATTCCTGCCAACCAATGCTGAAAACCTGCTAGGACCTAAGACAAAAAGCTGTATCTTGCTTGGATGAAAGTTACCCTCAATTAAGACTATTTTGAACTTTACCAAAGGTCTGGATCTCAATTTCTGCTGCAAAATCCCTCTATTACTCCTCCTATCACTACACTCTTTTTATTGCAAGTGAGCCAGGAGTCCACCTGTACCCAGGTAGGAGACATTGTTGACACAATTACCACTAATATACAGAGACATTACACCAGTCCTAAACTGGGACGTTAGTTATAACACCTTTGAGGGGCCCTGTGATTGTACCCTGCGCACGCTGCAATTGGCGTCACAAACAAACGGACTACATAGACTATCATCTACACCTGACCCAGCCATTGCATAATTTCACATCAGTGTGTATACCCCGTATCCTGCTCATTGCAAAGGTACATCTTGAAATAAGGTACTAAGTGCTATTAGGCCATGGCTTTACTTCACTAGCGATTATCCTGGTGACAGATTTCCTTTAAAACTCATCTACAGCAGTGAAGATAAATGGCTGGGTTGTTATGGAAACCTGGAGTAAAACTGTGTGTGGAGGCTGAAGGACCTGAGAGCTTCTATTGGCTGATAAGGGTCATGTGACCAAGCTTCTATTGGCTAATTCATTTTTTGTGAATCTCTCTGGAACGGTACGTCCTAGAGAGCTGAGACCTGTTCTAAAACCTTCCCGGACACCTGATGTACCTGTGTGCCAAATTTCGTGATTGTAAATGTGATGGTGCGGATTCCTTTAGCGGACATACATAAACACACACATACACATATACAGCTTTATATATTAGATTTTAATAATATGGCCATTTTTAGGTACGCAACACCAGTGATGTTTATTGATTTTATGATCCTGTCGTGGGGTGGGCTTTAAGTCACCAGAGAGATCTCTCACCCTTCAAATGACTGCTGAGATGTCACCATGGTCGCATGTTCGAGATTTCAGACACACTGGTGATTACATCATGTCAATCACAGCAACGTGGGCTGGCTGGTGCCAGTGACACAGCAAATCCAGCCGTACGCCCCTGGTAACTCCAGGTCCAGCAATGAGCTCAGGTCAGACCCAGATTCAAACTTTTATTTCTGGAAAACTTTTGCTGGATAGACAAAAATGAGATGACAGGCTTCCTTTAAATATCAGATATTAAATACACTGTAAAAACCTTGTAGAAATGCAGAAAAGGTTAGGATTTGGATTAATGCAGTAGGAAGAATCCGAATGCGCACACACATGTTGGGAAATAAAGATAAGTAACTGAAAAGACACAAGAAACAAGCTACAAGGCATATAACACTGCAAGGGAGCCCCCTGGAGGGCAGTCAAGTAATTACTAAAGAAGGAATAAAGCCACAGTATGTCCAATGATTACTTGTATTTCCGTTCAGTTTTCTCATATTGTCAGGGGCGGACTGGGAACTTAAAGTGGCCCCATGTTGTAGGCACATCTAAATTGGCAGAAGATGGGACAATAGAAGTAGTAGGGGCTAGCAATACCGTAGTGCAGAACCAAATGCCATAGTGCAGACATGGCCAACCTGCGGCTCTCCAGCTGTTGTAAAACTACAACGCCCACCATGCCCTGCTGTAGGCTAATAGCTGTAGGCAGTCTGGGCATGCTGGGAGTTGTAGTTTTGCAACAGCTGGAGAGCCTCAGGTTGGCCATCCCTGCCATAGTACAGCAAAACATACTGCTGCCAGCACCGGATTATGACTAAGAACATCATTGTTCGAAACGCGTAAATCAACTGGGGAAGAGTGGGAATTAGCGCCACTGTATTCTGTACATATTCTGAAGAAATCTGGTGAGTAAAGATCGGGACCGAAAAAAACGTCTACAACTGGTGCTGGAACCTTTTTTCTTTTCATGTGGACATTCATCAGGACTGGCTTGGGTCCGTTCCGTGCACTGCTCCACAGGAGTAATGCAGGTGAGCTGGTTTTAACCCTTTTTCTTATATGAAACTGTTTGCTTGCCCTTAAGACAGGAATACAGTTGAATTCAGGGAGGCACCTGCGGCCTCTGCACAGATGTATAAGTACCTGATGCTCCTACATTAATTAAAGGGAATCTGTCACCTGCTTTTAGCATTTTAAGCTTCCAACATCGCCATGTTCAATAAAGTACCTTATTTCCTGCAGTGGTCTTCTTACTTCATTTTGTTTTGTCAGCTCTTTTTCTGATATGCTAATGAAGCTCCAAGGTGCCCAGAGGGGTGTTTTTTCCCCTCTCTGGAGACCAGTGACGCCCCCCTGCAGTGCCCAGCCCGCCTTAATTTGAATCCCAAGAACGCCTCCTGATCCTGAAATAACCTCCCACAGCCCCGGCAAACGGTTCAGCCCCCTCGCCACGTCATCTTCTACGTTCAAGAAACGCCCCGTTCTTCTTCCTGTCAGCCGCCAGAAATCTTGCGCAGGCGCAGTACCGCCTGCGGCCTGCGCGATCATCAAGCTCCTGAGGGCAACAGCCTCAAAAGTCTCACTGGGCATGTGCCGAGCCTAGTGACATAATCTGAGCGCTGTTGCCTCTGGGCACCTTGGAGCTTCATTAGCATATCAGAAAAAGAGCATTTTTTTATCAAAATGACAAAACAAAATAAAGTAATAAGAAGACTGCAGGAAATAAGGTACTTTATTGGACATGGCAATGTTGAAAGCTTAAAATGCTAAAAGCAGGTGACAGATTCCCTTTAACCGCCTAACGCAGGATTGCGGTCCGGAGGTGGTCGATTAATTCCTCCTTGACGCGCCGGGGCGTCATCTCGCGAGACGCGAGATTTCCTGTGAACGCGCGCACGTTCACAGGAAACAGCAGATAAACGAGTGCATCTACAGCCTGCCAGCAGCGATCGTTCGCTGGCAGGCTGTAGATGCGATTTTTTAACCCTTGAAAGGTATATCAGACGTTGTTTTGTTAACAGCGTCTGATATACCTGCTACCTGGTCCTCTGGTGGTCCCTTTTGCTTGGATCGACCACCAGAGGACACAGGTAGCTCTGTAAGTAGCACCAAACACCACTACACTACACCCCCCACGGATCCGCAAAACACATAGGGACGTCTGAATGGAGCCTTACAGGGGGGTGGGTGATCAATGACAGGGGGGTGATCACCACATATAGACTCCCTGATCACCCCCCTGTCATTGAGCACCCCCACTGTAAGGCTCCATTCAGACGTCCATATGTTCCACGGATCCGCAAAACACATACGGATGTCTGAATGGAGCCTTACAGGGGGGTGATCAATGACAGGTGGGTGATCACCCCATATAGACTCCCTGATCACCCCCCTGTCATTGATATCACCCCTTTGTAAGGCTCCATTCAGACGTCCGTATGTGTTTTGCGGATCTGCAAAACACTGACACAGGCACATTGCCAGAACTATATAGAAAATGCCTTTTCTTGTCCGCAATTGTGGACAAGAATAGGACATGTTCTATAGGCTCTACAAAAAAACGCAAAATCGCCCGATCAGGCCTGATCTTGTGCGCACACTTGCATTCAGTCCGCCCCACCGCAGTGACAGAATTTTTTTTTTCTGATCACTGCAAAAACACCGTAAAATCGCTGCGGCGCTATAAAAAGATCACTTTTGAGGGGCATGGCGAGTCCATAGAATAATTTTTTTTTGGGGGGCACAAGTTAGCGGAAATTTTTTATTTTTTTTTTGTTTTTTCTAAGTCTCATATTCCACTAACTTGTGACAAAAAATAAAATCTCACATGAACTCGCCATGCCCCTCACGGAATCCAAATGCGTAAAAATTTTTTAGACATTTATATTCCAGACTTCTTCTCATGCTTTAGGGCCCCTAAAATGCCAGGGCAGTATAAATACCCCACAAGTGACCCCATTTTGGAAAGAAGACACCCCACGGTATTCCATGAGGGGCATGGCGAGTTCCTAGAATATATTTTTTTTGGCACAAGTTAGTGGAAAATTATTATTATTTTTTGTTTTTCTCTTACAAAATCATTTTCCGCTAACTTGTGCCCCAAAAAATATATTCTAGGAACTCGCCATGCCCCTCACAGAATACCTTGGGGTGTCTTCTTTCCAAAATGGGGTCACTTGTGGGGTATTTATACTGCCCTGGCATTTTAGGGGCCCTAAAGCGTGAGAAGAAGTCTGGAATCCAAATGCCTAAAAATGCCCTCCTAAAAGGTACTCCATTGGAATTTGGGCCCCTTTGCGCATCTTGGCTGCAAAAAAGTGTCACACATGTGGTATCGCCGTAGTCAGGAGAAGTAGGGCAATGTGTTTTGGGGTGTATTTATACATATATCCAAACTTTGTGTGAGAAATATCTCTGTCAAATGACAACTTTGTATAAAAAAATGGGAAAAGTTGTCTTTTAGAGAGATATTTCTCTCACTCAGCATAGGTATATGTAAAAATACACCCCAAAACACATTGCCCTACTTCTTCTGAGTATGGCGATACCACATGTGTGACACTTTTTTGCAGCCAAGATGGGCAAAGGGGCCCAATTTCCAATGAGCACTTTCAGGATTTCACAGGGCATTTTTACAAATTTGGATTTCAAACTACTTCTCACGCTTTAGGGCCCCTAAAATGCCAGGGCAGTATAAATACCCCACATGTGACCCCATTTTGGAAAGAAGACACCCCAAGGTATTCCGTGAGGGATATGGTTAGTTCATGTAAAATTTAATTTTTTTGTGGAATATGAGACTTTGTAAAAAAAAATAAAAAAAAATAATCATTTTTCGCTAACTTGTGACAAAAAATAAAAACTTCCATGAACTCACTATGCCCATCAGCGAGTACCTTAGGGTGTCTACTTTCCGAAATGGGGTCATTTGTGGGGTGTTTCTACTGTCTGGGCATTGTAGAACCTCAGGAAACATGACAGGTGCTCAGAAAGTCGGAGCTGCTTCAAAATGCGGAAATTCACATTTTTGCACTATAGTTTGTAAACGCCATCAATTTTACCCAAACCAATCAATATACACTTATTGCATTTTTTTTATCAAAGACATGTAGAACAATACATTTTGAGAAAAATTTATATAGAAATGTAGTTTTAATTGAAAAATTTTACAACCGAAAGTGAAAAATGATGTTTTTTTGCAAAAATTTCGATTAATATAACAAAAAAGTAAAAATGTCAGCAGCAATGAAATACCACCAAATGAAAGCTCTATTAGTGAGAAGAAAAGGAGGTAAAATTCATTTGGGTGGTAAGTTGTATGACCGAGCAATAAAGGGTGAAAGTAGTGTAGTGCAGAATTGTAAAAAGTGGTCTGGTCATTAAGGTCATTAAGGGTTTAAGCTAGGGGGGCTGAGGTGGTTAATGCTGAGAGCATCAGATCTTTATATACATTGCTGGCAGACATGAGAAGTGCCTGGGCGGCCCCCTGGACATCAGCCCACTAGGACATTTCCCTGTAGGGTCTATGGCCAGTCCGCCCATGCATATTGTTATAGCGATGTCCTGGTATTTCTAAGGCTCTGGCCAGGGGTGTAACTACCATGGCGGCAGACCATGCGACTGCTATGGGGCACAGGGCAAGAGGGGGCCCAGTCTCAGTTGGGATTATCTCCTCTTCTACTGGGGGTGAAAACTTGGTCAGGACTCTACCCTCTAAAGCAGGGATGGCTCAACCTGCGGCCCTCCAGCTGTTGCAAAACTACAACTCCCACCATGCTCTTCTGTAGGCTGATAGCTGTAGGCTGTCCGGGAATGATGGGAGTTGTAGTTTTGCAACAACTGTGGGGCCGCAGGTTGAGCATGCCTACTCTAAAGAAACAACTTTTAGCAAATGAGGCAGTGGAAAAAAATGGCCCAAGGGTAATTGAAAAGGGTTTAGGCAGAACGCCTTCTGTCTGGTGTGGGGGCCTGTTCGATGCTTGCTTTGGGGCCTTTATCTATGTACACCTCTGGCTCTGGCTCATACGTCAGGCATGCAATGCTCCTGATGTAGATGCCAAAACTGTATAGTCCACTGACCTGCCCTATAAAACTTCAATGGAGTGAAAAAAAAATTATGCTGACATATACAGGTCCTTCTAAAAAAATTAGCATATTGTGATAAAGTTCATTATTTTCTGTAATGTACTGATAAACATTAGACTTTCATATATTTTAGATTCATTACACACCAACTGAAGTAGTTCAAGCCTTTTATTGTTTTAATATTGATAATTTTGGCATACAGCTCATGAAAACCCAAATTTCCTATCTAAAAAAATTAGCATATTTCTTCCGACCAATAAAAGAAAAGTGTTTTTAATACAAAAAAAGTAAACCTTCAAATAATTATGTTCAGTTATGCACTCAATACTTGGTCGGGAATCCTTTTGCAGAAATGACTGCTTCAATGCGGCATGGCATGGAGGCAATCAGCCTGTGGCACTGCTGAGGTGTTATGGAGGCCCAGGATGCTTCGATAGCGGCCTTAAGCTCATCCAGAGTGTTGGGTCTTGCGTCTCTCAACTTTCTCTTCCCAATATCCCACAGATTCTCTATGGGGTTCAGGTCAGGAGAGTTGGCAGGCCAATTGAGCACAGTAATACCATGGTCAGTAAACCATTTACCAGTGGTTTTGGCACTGTGAGCAGGTGCCAGGTCGTGCTGAAAAATGAAATCTTCATCTCCATAAAGCTTTTCAGCAGATGGAAGCATGAAGTGCTCCAAAATCTCCTGATAGCTAGCTGCATTGACCCTGCCCTTGATAAAACACAGTGGACCAACACCAGCAGCTGACATGGCACCCCAGACCATCACTGACTGTGGGTACTTGACACTGGACTTCAGGCGTTTTGGCATTTCCCTCTCCCCAGTCTTCCTCCAGACTCTGGCACCTTGATTTCCGAATGACATGCAAAATTTGCTTTCATCCGAAAAAAGTACTTTGGACCACTGAGCAACAGTCCAGTGCTGCTTCTCTGTAGCCCAGGTCAGACGCTTCTGCCGCTGTTTCTGGTTCAAAAGTGGCTTGACCTGGGGAATGCGGCACCTGTAGCCCATTTCCTGCACACGCCTGTACATGGTGGCTCTGGATGTTTCTACTCCAGACTCAGTCCACTGCTTCCGCAGGTCCTCCAAGGTCTGGAATCGGTCCTTCTCCACAATCTTCCTCAGGGTCCGGTCACCTCTTCTCGTTGTGCAGCGTTTTCTGCCACACTTTTTCCTTCCCACAGACTTCCCACTGAGGTGCCTTGATACAGCACTCTGGGAACAGCCTATTAGTTCAGAAATTTCTTTCTCTGTCTTACCCTCTTGCTTGAGGGTGTCAATGATGGCCTTCTGGACAGCAGTCAGGTCGGCAGTCTTACCCATGATTGCGGTTTTGAGTAATGAACCAGGCTGGGAGTTTTTAAAAGCCTCAGGAATCTTTTGCAGGTGTTTAGAGTTAATTAGTTGATTCAGATGATTAGGTTAATAGCTCGTTTAGAGAACCTTTTCATGATATGCTAATTTTTTGAGATAGGCATTTTGGGTTTTCACGAGCTGTATGCCAAAATCATCAATATTAAAACAATAAAAGGCTTGAACTACTTCAGTTGTGTGTAATGAATCTAAAATATATGAAAGTCTAATGTTTATCAGTACATTACAGAAAATAATGAACTTTATCACAGTATGCTAATTTTTTTAGACGGACCTGTATATATCTGCTGAATGTATGGGGAAATACCGGATCGGCTGTGTCATCTCCAGCTGTTCACTTGGGAGATGATCTTATGAGTGCACGACAATAGTCCCTCGGGCAGCCTAATGTGCACAGTATCACAGTAACCTAAGATGCTATCTGCTCCCGTGCGCACGATCAATGCCGCTCTGGGACATATGGCCCGCTCATGGACCGTATCTCTGAGGGCATACGGTCGTGTGCAAGGGCGCTTAGAATGCTGCCACACGTTCGGGCTTTTTGATGCAGTTTTTGAAGCCCAAATCAGGTGTGGATCATAACAGGAGAGACAGTACTAAGGAAACATACAATTTCTCAGATTTTTTTAAAATCAACTCCTGGTTTTGGCTTCAGAAACGGCATCTTGTGGCAGCACCATAATACAAGCCAATTATTAGGAATGAGCGGTCCTATGAACAGTTGTTCCCAATAAGACAAGCGTAGCACTGCCAGGGTCACATAGCATTATATTGATTTATTATGCTCTGTAACCCTTAGGCCTCTTTCACACGGGCGTTGTGTGTGAGGGCCGGATAGGATGCGGGTGCATCGTGGGAAAATGTGCAATTTTTCCGCGCGAGTGCAAAGCGTTTTAATGCGTTTTGGAAAAATCGTCATGTTTGGTACCCAGACCTAAACCCGGACTTCTTCACAGAAGTTCGGGTTTGGGTTAGGTGTTGTGTAGATTTTATTATTTTCCCTTATAACATGGTTATAAGGGAAAATAATAGCATTCTTAATACAGAATGCTTAGTAAAATAGGGATGGAGGGGTTAAAAAATAATAATAATTAAACTCACCTCATCCACTTGTTTCGCGTAGCCCGGCTTCTCTATTTTCTTCCATCTGGTGATGGACCATGTAATGAGCGCAGTGGCATCACCAAAGGTCCTTTTCCTCCCAGGTCATCAAAGAAGAAGAATGAAGAGAATCTGCGCAAAAAAAGTGGATTAAGGTGAGTTTCATTTATATATATATTTTTTAACCCCTCCATCCCTATTTTACTTAGCATTCTATATTAAGAATGTTATTATTTTCCTTTATAACCATGTTAAAAGGGAAAATAATAAAGAACCATGTGTGAAAATCGCACCGCATCTGCACTTGCTTGCGATTTTCACGCAGCCCCATTCACCTCTATGGGGCCTGCGTTGGTGAAAAACGCACAATATAGAGCTTGCTGCGATTTTCACGCAACGCACAAGTGATGCGTGAAAATCACCGTTCATGTACACAGCCCCACAGAAATGAATGGGTCCGGATTCAGTGCTGGTGCAATGCGTTCACCTCACGCATATTACCCGCGCGGAAAACTCGCCCATGTGAAAGAGGCCTTACAGTTCTGGAATGTATTGTATAACACTGACATAATGCTGTTAGTGTCATCCAATACATTCCAGAACTCTAAGTCCTCTTTCACACGACCGTATGTATTTTGCCGTCTGTGTTTCACGGATACATTGTTCAGTTGTTTGTTTCCGTTCCGTATTTCCGCAAAAACATCTCCGTATGCAATCCGTTTTTTGCAGATTGCAAACGGAAACAAAAAATTTGCAATCATTAATGTAATGTACTGTAATGTTTGTAAACAGTAAACACATGGGCAAAGTGGGCAGGTAGTGCCCCCAGTAATGTCCCCCACTGCCTCTAGTAATGTCCCCCACTGCACCAGCAGGTAGTGCCCCCCACCAGTGGCGTAGCTAGAAATGACTGGGCCCCCCTCCCTGTGGCTAGTAAAGATTGCTCTCTCAGACCAGGCCCGGCAGCTGTTCCATCCGTTTTCTACACTGTCTATACTGTCACTGTATATAATGTCATTGTGTAATACTGTTAAGGGGGGTCCCTGACAAAATCTTTTAGTCCTCCTCCTCCTGGATGGACCCCTTCTGGGTCAGGGCCCCAAAGCAGCTGCTTCCCCTGCAGCTACGCCCCTGCCCACAACTGACCCTAGTAATGTCCCCTACTGCCCCAGTAGTGTCTCCCTCTGCCCCTAGTAATGTCACCCACTGCCCCTAGTAATGTCCCCCACTGCACCCAGTCTTCACTCGCATGTAACGGGGCCCGGCATTGTCACTGTACTTCAGAGCGCTCAGCTCACCTGCATCATATGCGCTTCCGCATCAGGCCCTGCTAGAATTAGTCACAAATTAAAGGGGTTGTCCGGGTTCAGAGCTGAACCCTGACATACCCTTATTTTCACCCAGCCAGCCCCCCTGAAGCTAGCATCGGAGCTTCTCATGCTCCAATGCGCTCCCTTTCCCTGCGCTAAATCGCACAGGGCACAGGTTCTTTTGCTTTCAAAACCACATTGCCAGGCGAAAACCTCCGCCCGGCAGTGTATTCGGTGACGTCACCAGCTCTGATGGGCGGGCTTTAGCGCTGCCGTAGCCGTTTTACTGGCCAGGGCAGCGCTAAATCCCGCCAATCAGTGCCGGTGACATTGGCGGGCTTCCTGGCAGCCCCATGGAGAGCCCTGGTACGTCACCGGATCTTCAAAAAATGCCTTTGTCCTGAGCGATTTAGCGCAGCGCAAAGGAGAGCCCCTAAGTTAGATGCAAGAAATCCTGCCCATAGAAACCTCAGAAGGACACTGCAGACAGTGTGAATAAGGCCTTACAAGTTAGTCTTTATGCCACGTGTAAACACAAACTTAAGGCTCATGCACACGAGCATTTTGCCCCGTGCCCATATTGCGGCCCATAAACAGCCACTGACTTGAATGGGTCCGCTATCTGTAAGAGACGGAGCGGTGCAGAGTGGAGGCACGGATTGAAAGCCCACAGAAACACTATGAAGCACTTCCATGGGATTTCGGTCCGTGCCTCTGTCCTGTTTTTCTGCGGTGCGGACAGTCTCTTGTGGATCGCAGACCCATTCAAGTCAATGGGTCTGCAAACGGTGTGCACATAGACTATGCCCATGCATTGAGGACCACTATTTGCGGTCCGCAGCACAGGCACGGGGCACACACGCTCGTGTGCATAGGCCCTTAGGGCCCATGCTGTAAATACAGCACCAATAGAAATCGATGCAACCATACTGTACCTCTGCATGGCCAATTATACTGGAGTACTCCCTTAGAAGAGAAATAGCTCAGTGATATATAAGAACCTGATTTGTGCATTAAGGACAGGTTATTTGAAAGAAGCGGATTGTGTTAAAGCGTAAAAAGAAAAAAAAATGTCCCCAGAGATTAGAAGGAATCCAATCATCAGGTAATTAGTGTTAGCCAGAGGAGAGGACTCTAAGGCCTCCTGCACACGACCGTTGTGTGCACCCGTGGCCATTGTGCCGTTTTCCGTTTTTTTTGCGGACCCATTGACTTTCAATGGGTCCGTGGAAAAATCGGAAACTGCACCGTTTGGCAGCCGCATCCGTGAGCCGTGTTTCCTGGCCGTGAAAAAAATATGACCTGTCCTATTTTTTTCACGGCCAACGGTTCACGGGCCCATTCAAGTCAATGGGTCCGTGAAAATCACGGGTCCGTGAAAATTTTTTTCATTTTTCATGTCCGTGGATCCTCCAAAAATCACGGAAGACCCACGGAAGAAAAAACGGGCACGGACCTACGGACCCCGTTTTTGCGGACCGTGTAAAAAAACGTTCGTGTGCAGGAGGCCTAATGCAGTAGTATCCTCTGACATACAAACTAGAGATGAGCGAATTTCATGTTAAGAAATTCGTTCACACTTCATTTGGTGGTAAAAGCAGAATTGCGTTATGAATTCCGTTACCACGGACCCTAACGCAATTCTATGACGGAATTCATAACGGAAAGCTTTTAGAGGCATTCAGTTATTCATTCCGTCATAATTAAAGTCTATGGGCTGCATAACGGATCCATTACGTTTCCATTATGCAGGAGAGGACTCCCCTGCATAATGGAAACGGGACAGATCAGTTTTGCAGCCCATAGACTTCTATTATGACGGAATGAATAACAGAATGCCTCCAAAAGGCATTCCGTTATGAATTCCGTCATAGAATTGCGTTATGGTCCGTGGTAACGGAATCCATAACGCAATTCTGCTTTTACCACTAAACAAAACGTTAACATAGTAACATAGTACATAAGGCCGAAAAAAGACATTTTGTCCATCCAGTTTGGCCTGTACGCTCTGATTTCCCGGTACTTAAGGACACAGGTTATGATTATTTCCGATCACCGACGTGCGGCGGGCGGTGATTGGAACTGGGTGCCTGCTGAAATCAATCAGCAGGCACCCTGAGACCCCCCCCCCCCCCCCCCCCCCCCCACGTATCGACGATTGCTGCAAACCGCAGGTCAATTCAGACCTGCAGTTTGCAGCGCTTTTGGAAGTTTCTGATCCTCGCGGTCAGTGACCGCAGGGATCAGAAACTTCTAAATGCTTTTTGTGATGTGCCCTCTTTGTGATGTGCCGGCGGCTTCCGGCTTTCCATGGTGCTGATCAGATGTTAAAGATGTATGAATTTTATTCTATATTTTGTATATCTAGGATTGTAATTTAGGGCGGTTTCATCAAAATGGCACCCCAGATGGGACTCTGAGCGAACGTAGCATCAGACAGCTGACAAGACGGGCCCCTGAGCTTGACGAACAGCAGAGGGGAGAGGATTGCAACCAAAAGAAAGGTGAGAAAACTTTTTATCTCATCTGCCTTTCTGCTATTTACTTCGTCATGCTCAGATAGCTCAGTCTGCTGTGAGGTGGTACCGATGTAAGTATAGTAGTCGGCTGTAATGCTGAAAGCTTGGAGTCTATAGAACCAATAGTCTGAAATTATAGATCACTCTGGTGTGTATATGTTTTGTGTGTGTCTGTGATCTATGTGAGGAGTGAGTTGAGCACAGACGGTAAGACCACAGACAAAGGGAGGGGACAGTAACCTCCTGGTTGGGAAGGGGGCGCTGTAGCGCCGAGGTGTGGGACAAAGTAAACTCCGGCTGACCTGGCCAGGGAGACGAGTGTGAACCGTATGACCCTTTGACCTAAGGGAAGACTGTGGAGATATTCTCCACCTGACCTGACCCCAGGAAGACGCGACGGAGTCCGCCTGACCCCTGGTCTTGGGGAAGACGTGCGGGGAGTCCCAGCTGACTAGTCAGACGTGATAGTCAGATTTGAGCCAACCAGAGGGGAGGGTGACTCCTTTGTCTGCGGAGGAAAGGGTTAAAGGTGCTGATCACTCCTCTGTTTTGTGTGTGTGTCAGTCTGAAATACTGTTGTTGATATGGGTCAGTTCCGGTATTATGAAGAAGGAGAAAATACAGCCCCTAGCTAGTAGCGAGGGAAGAGGGAGATTATAGGATGTGATATTAAGAATTGAAAGTTAAAAATGTGACAAATAGCCCTAGAATGAGGGATTACAGCAGTACAAAGAATGGTCAGTTAATGGATAGGTGTATTGAAGGAAAAGAGAAGTCGGTTGAAGGATAATAATAGGCTGGTGCATACTGAGTTATGGTTTAAAGTGTCCATGGAAGTAACTGAGAGAAATTGAAAGTTGGAGAAATGTGTAGCATTTCTTATTACAAGATGGATGATTTTGAATCCTATAGAGAACAAAGAAGTTGCCATGTGGCATCCCTTCCCCCACCTCATCTGCTGCAAATTTCAATGAGTAAAAGTTTGAGGAATATTTAGGACGGTTGAGCATCCTGTGATGGATTGCTTTACTTCCCCTGCCTGAACATTCCTGAGATAAGAGACGCAAGGCAAGGGAATCATGCAGAGTAAGTGATGTTATATGTGTAATATTATTATAGAAGTAAAATAAAAATTGTTCAATAATCTTCTTCCTTCTTTCCCAAGCAGGGTACTGTGGGAATCCAGCTTTTAACAAAATGACTGTATGATTATAACATGTATATTGTCTTACAGCGACAGACCATCAGCAATTCTGGGTGTGGTGTGGCTATCTGTTTCCAGGAAAGCTGTGTTTGTCTGTGCTGCAAGTTTTGGGATGAAACAATGTGGGTTGGAAGACATAAATGATTCAGTGGAATGTGAATGGGTGTGGCTTTGAGTTGTAGTTGAGGCGAATATGTGTGAAGACTGATTTTGAGCTGTTTGTGAAAATGAGTAAATGAAAATATGAATGCGTATGGAGTACGATATATTTTTTTTAAATAATATGCGCATTGAGAATTTTATTTTATTTTTTTTGGAAGTTTTTGTTTTTTATTGGTGCCAACAGCATTGATCAAGCTGTACATATTTATTTATTTATTTTTAAATTGAAGTCAATGAAAAGTTTCTTATGGGCCCTTTGTGTGTTCATGTCTGTATTGTCAGATCTGTTTGTTTCAATGTTTGAAGTTACGTGTTACATGTTAAGTGTTGTGCTAAACATCAGAGCTCTATTCTAATGGACAGCTGGCAGATTACTGACGGACAAAAGGAGGACCACAGCGTCCGACTGAAGGGGGTGGACTTAGATGACTCAGAGTGGAGGGAGGAGGATAGGGGTGGACGTTACAGACAACGACAGCCCTTGTGCCTATCCCCTAGTTACAGACACTCCCATGGAAGATGAGAAGTCCTGTTTTGTTTTCCAGTCTATTAATTCTGCGATAGGAAAAGTTGGATACTTCTGTAAGCCAAAATGCAGAGTAACATCAAGCGGCATTGGGTGGTTGACCATTAGTGATACAATTCCCTGGTCCATGTTTTTTTTTTTTCATTATTTTTTTTTTTCATGTTTGTATCAGTACTCCCAGAAGCTAAGAAAAGCAAACCACTCACCATTGGATGGTACATGACCTACATGCCGTTAATGAAGCCACAGTTTCTAACACCCACATCGTGCCCAACACACACACCTTGTCGGCTCAGGTTCCCATTACCCCTACTCACTCCACTGTGATTGATTTGTCCTTTAGTCCCTACCGCCTCACAGATGAGGTGGTAGATGCTTTTTATACCTAGAACTGGCCATTTTGTGTTCCCCCACACTGAGCCTATCAGATTATTACATTTAGATTGTATTGTTGTGAAGTGAGTGGCCATGACTCAGCAATCCTCACCCAACTGCATGGCCAGCAAAAACGCCCAGTAGAATATTATTCAGACTTGATCCCATGGCCAGAAGTGCCCCTTTCTGCATCAGAGCTGTAGTAGTTGTACTAGCTATGCTTGATGAAAGCTCTGAGATAGTTCTGAACCACAAAGTGATGGTGATATTACATCTATCCTCATGAACGTACAATCCAAATGATTGTTTTGTTGCCCGTTATTTGAGAATGCAGTGTTCCATTTTGTAGCCTGACAATGTTGCTCTCCAAAGATGTAATACTTTGGAGCCAGCCACCCTGTTGCCTCTAGACCAAGGGGGGAGGGAAGAGTTAGGGCACCGCACTTTAAACTTTTCTTCCAGATTCAAAGGAAGAGTGTCATGGAACCATGAACCAGACGTACAACAAGAGATAAGTGGAAAATAAGAAGGTTTTATTGAAGAGCAAGCCGTAGCAAAGTCCGAACGGATAGCTAAACCGAAGCAGGGTCTTGTGGAGACAGAGGTCAGGAACCAGAAGGGTAGTCAGACGAAGCCAGGAACAGGAACCAACGGGGTAGTCAGACGAAGCCGGAATCAGGAACCAACGGGGTAGTCAGACGAAGCCGGAATCAGGAACCAACGGGGTAGTCAGACGAAGCCGGAATCAGGAACCAACGGGGTAGTCAGACGAAGCCGGAATCAGGAACCAACGGGGTAGTCAGACGAAGCCGGAATCAGGAACCAACGGGGTAGTCAGACGAGGCCAGGATCAGGAACCAGAAGCAGCAGCAGTCTTGGAAGCATGTGAACACAGGAGGACCAAGCAAGGAACTGAAGCCACAGACCTTCTATATATATGAGCTAGGCATCCAGCTCCTCCCAGTGGGAAGGAGGAGCCGCAGGGTGGGAGGCTACAAGAAAACCCAGAAACCAAGATGGCCGCCAGCACATGTCAAACGAAGGGAACAGCAAGGAGGTAAGACCATGACAGTACCTCCCCCTCAAGGGCCCCTCCTCCGCGGAGTAAGGAACGGTTTCTGAGGGAAGCGTGCGTGGAAGGCTCGGAGCAAGACAGGAGCATGGACATCTGCGGAGGGAACCCAGGAACGCTCCTCTGGACCATAACCACGCCAATGGACCAAAAACTGCACCCGGCCGCGGACCAGGCGTGAGTCCAGGATATTGCTCACCTCATACTCCTCACGATTGCCCACTTGGACCGGACGAGGCCGAGGAATCGAGGAAGTGAAACGATTACACACCAGTGGCTTCAACAGGGAGACATGAAACACGTTGGAGATCCGCATGCCAGGAGGAAGCGCAAGGGCATAGGCTACCGGGTTTACCCTGCGAAGCACTCGGAAGGGACCAACAAAGCGAGGCGCCAGCTTGGGAGTGGGCACTCGAAGGTTGAGGTTGCGGGTGGACAACCATACGCGGTCTCCGACCTGGTAGGAAGGAGCGGGCGCTCGTCTGCGATCAGCCTGGAGTTTCTGGCGCTGCGCAGAGACCTCAAGGGACCTCTGGATCTGTACCCAAGAAGCACGTAGGACGGAAAGGTGATCCTCCACAGCCGGAATATCCTGGGGAGAGAATACCTCCGGTAACACGGCAGGTTGGAACCCATAATTGGCCATGAAGGGAGACGTCCCAGAGGAAGAGTTCACCGCCGTGTTCCTGGCAAACTCAGCCCAAGGCAGGAGGTCAACCCAATTGTCTTGGTGATCGGAGACATAGCAACGAAGGAATTGCTCCAAGGCCTGATTGGATCGTTCTGCGGCCCCATTGGACTGAGGGTGGTAGGCCGAGGAGAAAGAGAGATGAATCCCCAACTGGGAGCAAAAGGCGCGCCAGAACCTGGACACAAACTGACTCCCCCGATCCGACACAATCTCCTTGGGCAAACCGTGCAACCGGAAGACCTCCCTGGCAAAAATCGAGGCCAACTCTTGTGCAGAGGGTAACTTCTTGAGAGGAACACAGTGGCACATTTTGGAAAACCGATCCACAATCATGAGAATGACCGTATGGCCTCGGGATGCAGGGAGGTCCACAATGAAATCCATCCCCAGGTGTGACCATGGACGCTCCCCGGTGGCTATGGGTTGCAAAAGGCCCAACGGAAGGTGCCGAGGGGACTTACTCTGGGCACAAACGGAGCATGCCGCTACATATGCGGCGATGTCGGAACGTAGAGAAGGCCACCAGAACAGACGTGAAACCGCCCAGGACAGCTGATTCTTTCCAGGGTGCCCCGCGGCCTTGGAGTTATGGTAGGTTCGCAACAACCGAGTGCGCAACTCCTCAGGCACAAAACATCTGCCGTTGGGTCTCCCAGAGGGAGCACCAGATTGAGCCGCCAAAATCTGCTCACCCAGAGGAGAAGTCAGGCTGGTGCGAATAGCGGCCAGGATCTGATTCGGGGGTATGACCGTAGTCGGAATCGACTCCTCCCCGGACAGCTCGGAGTACTGCCGTGATAAGGCATCCGCTCTGATGTTCTTGGAGCCGGGTAGGTAGGAGACCACGTAATTAAAACGTGACAAGAACAGAGCCCATCTGGCCTGACGTGGTGTCAATCTCTTGGCCTCAGAAAGGTAGGTCAGATTCTTGTGGTCCGTCAGGATGAGAACCGGAACCACCGAGCCCTCGAGCAAGTGCCTCCATTCTTTAAGGGCCTGCACGATGGCCAATAACTCCCTGTCACCAATCTGATAGTTGCACTCCGCGGAAGACAGTTTCCGGGAATAAAACCCACAAGGAAGCAGAGGACCCTCTGGTGTTCTACGCTGAGACAGGAGGGCGCCTACTCCCGTCTCAGACGCGTCCACCTCGAGGACAAAAGGCAACCCAGGGTTGGGATGCGACAGAATCGGAGCCGACACAAAGGCGGACTTTAGAGCCTCAAAAGCTCGGATGGCCTCGAGCGGCCAGACCTGCGGATTACTGCCCTTCCTGGTCAGATCCGTGAGAGGCTTGGCTAGCATGGAAAAGTCCCTGATGAACTTCCGATAATAATTGGCGAAGCCCAAAAAGCGCTGCAGGGCACGAAGCCCACTGGGCTGGGGCCACTGTAAGACAGCCGAAACCTTCTCAGGATCCATGGAGAACCCCTCAGCGGAAATGATGTAACCTAAGAAGGTTACCTGGGATCGGTAACAGCTTGTTCTCTCGTAAGCGTTGCAACACTCGTCTGACATCCAGAATGTGGGCCTCCATGGATGCAGAATATACCAAGATGTCATCCAAATAGACCACCACACACTGCTGCAACAGGTCACGGAAAACATCGTTGATGAATTCCTGGAAGACTGCGGGCGCATTGCACAACCCAAAGGGCATAACCAAGGATTCATAATGACCGGTCCTGGTGTTAAACGCGGTCTTCCACTCATCGCCCGCCTTGATCCTTACCAGGTTATATGCCGCCCTCAGGTCGAGTTTGGTAAAGACCGTGGCCCCTTTGAGGCGATCGAACAGCTCGGAAATCAAGGGTATCGGGTAAGCGTTCTTGATCGTGATGCGATTGAGACCCCTGTAATCGATGCAAGGCCTCAACTCGCCGCCCTTCTTTTTCACAAAGAAAAATCCAGCCCCTGCCGGGGACGAGGATTTGCGAATGTGTCCGCGTGAAAGCGCCTCCCTCACGTACTCCTCCATGGCCTCATTCTCCGCTACCGACAGTGGATAGACTTTGCCACGAGGAGGAACGGCACCGGATTGTAACTCTATGGCACAATCGTATGGGCGGTGCGGAGGTAGGGCAACCGCGCGCACCTTATCGAATACATCCCGATACTCTTCGTATTCAGGAGGCAACAGAGAGTCCGAGGAAGTACACAGCAACTTGACAGGCCCATGGATGCAACTAGCCCCACACTGCGGTGACCACGAGAGGATCTCGACCGATCTCCAATCGAAAGTCGGATTATGCTTCTGGAGCCAGGGGTACCCCAAGACCACCGAGTAGTGTGGAGACGAAATAACCTGGAGACAGACCGACTCTCTGTGAACGGCACCAATGGCCATCCCCACTGGAAGGGTCTCATGAGTCACGTGTGGCGGCAGAAGGGGTCTGCCGTCTATCGCCTCAAGAGCCAGTGGGGAACCTCGAGGCTGCAGAGGAATGGAATTGGCGGCAACGAACACTCTATCAATGAACAAACCACCAGCACCAGAGTCCACCAACGCCTGGGTCGTCACCGAGCCCCCGACCCAGGAGAGGACAACCGTGATCAGTGGTTTGTCAACACGGGAAACCGGGGACAGGAGACTCCACCCAAGATCTGCCCCCGACAGGACCTCAGGTGCGAGCGTTCTCCCGGACGGTTCGGACATGCCAACCGAAAATGCCCACCGAGACCACAGTACATGCATCGGCCCTCGCGTCTCCGGAGTACCCTCTCCCCCTCAGACAGGCGAGCAAACCCCCGCTGCATGGGTTCACCCCCAGACAAGTCATCCCCAGGAGGCGTGGGAGGAGAGGGAGGCACGGGTGGGACAGCAAACGTAGGCGCCAATCTGTTAGGAGACCTCCGCAGGCTCTCCTTAAAGGAAGGTCTCTCCCTGAGTCTGGTGTCAATCAAAATCAGGAAAGAAATAAGAGACTCGAGCTCCACTGGTAGGTCCTTAGCTGCAACCTCATCCTTCAAGGCATCCGAGAGACCATGAGAGAAAGCAGCGACCAGAGCCTCATTATTCCAGCCCACCTCTGCTGCCAGGGTACGAAACTCAATGGCGTATTCAGCTACGGATCGTGAACCCTGTCTGATGGACATAAGGAGCTTCGCAGAAGAGGCAGCACGAGCCGGCACATCGAATACCTTCCGAAGAGAAGCAACAAAACCGGAAAACTCGGCAACCACCGGATTGTTGTTCTCCCATAAAGGGCTGGCCCAGGCCAAGGCCTTGTCCGAGAGCAGCGAGATCAAGAAGCCCACCCTTGATCTCTCAGTAGGAAAGGCATGTGGCAGCAACTCGAAGTAAATGCCCACCTGGTTAAGGAAACCTCGGCACTGAGTTGGCTCTCCCCCAAAGCGCTGTGGAAGGGGGGCAGAACCGGTCATACCCTGAAACCCCACAGGCGCAGCAACAGGTGTCAGGGTAGACTCTGGCGCAACAACCGGAGCGGCAGTAGGAGCGGGCCCAGGAGCGACAACCGACCCATCGGCAACGGAAGCTAAATGAGCCGTGCGTTCAAGCAGGGTTTGCAACGCCACAGCGAACCGACCCAACAGGTGATCCTGCTGATCAAGTCTGGCAACCAGCGTAGGTAGCGAGGGTGGCCCTGTACCGTCAGAATTCATGGCTTGGTCCTAATGTCATGGAACCATGAACCAGACGTACAAGAGATAAGTGGAAAATAAGAAGGTTTTATTGAAGAGCAAGCCGTAGCAAAGTCCGAACGGATGGCTAAACCGAAGCAGGGTCTTGTGGAGACAGAGGTCAGGAACCAGAAGGGTAGTCAGACGAAGCCAGGAACAGGAACCAACGGGGTAGTCAGACGAAGCCGGAATCAGGAACCAACGGGGTAGTCAGACGAAGCCGGAATCAGGAACCAACGGGGTAGTCAGACGAAGCCGGAATCAGGAACCAACGGGGTAGTCAGACGAAGCCGGAATCAGGAACCAACGGGGTAGTCAGACGAAGCCGGAATCAGGAACCAACGGGGTAGTCAGACGAAGCCGGAATCAGGAACCAACGGGGTAGTCAGACGAGGCCAGGATCAGGAACCAGAAGCAGCAGCAGTCTTGGAAGCATGTGAACACAGGAGGACCAAGCAAGGAACTGAAGCCACAGACCTTCTATATATATGAGCTAGGCATCCAGCTCCTCCCAGTGGGAAGGAGGAGCCGCAGGGTGGGAGGCTACAAGAAAACCCAGAAACCAAGATGGCCGCCAGCACATGTCAAACGAAGGGAACAGCAAGGAGGTAAGACCATGACAAAGAGGCTCTGGACTGTTTGCAGATGATGTCACAAGAGGTAGTGGGATTTGGTAAATCAGCCATTAGGTAATCTGGATCATGTGCTCTTTGTGGATGGATCGAGGTATGGCCAGGATGGCAGGTACTACACAGGTTGGGCAGTGGTGATTAAACGTGAACTACCACACATGTCTGCTCAAGAAGTGGAGCTAAAAGACTCTGAAGATGGCTTGCAGATATACAGATGGAAAAACAGCCAACATTTACACTGATTCCAGGTGTGCTTTTGGGATAGCCCATGACTATGGGCCCATATGGAAAGCCAGAGACTCCTTGATCGCTTCAGGTAAACCCATCGAAAATGGGGAAGCAGTGAGGTCTCTGATGGAAGCCCTCTTGTCACTAACATGAGGGGTGATGATAGCAATGAAAGGCCACTGTAAACAGATGCAGAGGAGGCAAAGGGGAAAGCCACGGCAGATCAGGCGGCAAAAATGGCTGCCAAATTACCTAAGCAGACCCCTGTCTTAAGTGGCCACAGTTCAGGTCCCTGAAATAACTCCTCCTGTCTCCCAAAAGTTCTTAAGACCTTACAGAACGAGATGGGGAAGGAGGAAAGGGACTGGTGGATGGAAAAGGGGGGACTACAAATAAGAAGGGAAACTTTACCTTCCCAGGTCCCTCTACTCCACGATGGCACAGGCAACCCATGGAGTGATGCACCAGACAAAAACTGTTGTGTGATTTAGTACGTAGCATATGGTACGCCCCAGGGTTCAGCACTGTAACAGTCAGACATACTCAAGGATAAATGGTTTGTGCCCAGAACAACGTGGGCAAGGTGGTTAAGGTACCCAAGAAACACATCTTGCTTTTTGTATCTGTTTCAGCATTTGCAGACTACCTTCAACTACCCAAGGTGGGCATGTATGAGTATGTATTGATATGTGATGACTTGTTTTCAGGATGGCCAAAATCGTACCCAAAGAAGTAAAGAAGATTATGGCTAAAGTTGTGTGCAAGTATGGGGTACCTTAGATCATTGAAAGTGACACAGGTGTTCACTTCACAGGTGAAGTGATGCAGGAGATGAAGGTTTTGGGTGTAGGACAGGCCTTACATGCTTCGTACCATCCACAAAGCAGCAGTAGAGTAGGAAAAAGGAACTGAACAGGACGCTAAGTTAAAGATTCAAAGCCTCAATAGAGTGCCTGCTGGTAGCCCTCTTTTAGTAAGGTATACGCCTAACCGTGAGACAGGCCTTTGTCCCTATAAGGTCCTTTTTGGGTCAGCCCCTAGAATAGGATTTTATTTCCTACAGCAGCTTCAGATGCAATATGGTTGTCTGACAGATTATGTGATCAGTTTTGTATAAGCATTTGACTAAAGTACATTTTCGAGTTTTTGCTTCACTTCCAGGTTTTGATAAAGTACCAGGAACCCACCCACTTGTGTCTGGAGATTGGGTGGTAGAAAAAGACACGTTAGAAAAGTCCTAAAACCCTGGTTTGATGGTCCATTCCGAGTGTTGTTGACCACATGCACAGTGAAGCTCAAAGACAAGGATAATTGGATTGATTTCAAGGAAGTGTTGAGACTGGTTTTCCCTTGTGTGACTGTTGATCATGACTCAAAAGAATATGGAAAAATTGTATGAAAACTTTGATCCAGAAAATCAGAAGCACTGATGACCTCCAGTCTCCCCCATATAATGTCAACGCCAGTTAGGGAAAAATCATCTGACTTCCCCGTGCTCAAATCCAGTGTCACGGGAGGCTGTTCGCTAGGAATGGCTTGTCGTGGAAGCTGGTGAAGAGGAGGCGGAGCATTGGGACAGATGTTTAGATTTAGGGAGAGAATGAAATTCAAAGGGGGACTGAAAGATGTGTGAATTTTATTCTACATTTTGTATATCTAGGATTGTAATGAGTTAACTTTTTCTACTTCCAAGTGCCCACCCACCCCCTCTTTGTTTCAAGATTGGAGAAGAGAGGGGGGGGGGGCAAAGGGCTGTGCTGTGAGAGGTGTCTGTTTTCTCATCCTTGTACAGGCGTCCCAACAAGGGAGCTATATGGAGAGTCATATAGACTGTGAAGGAGTGCATAAGCCAATTATATGGCTCAATGATGTGTATATATTATTCACTGCCTATAGAGAAGCACCTCTTTGAAGTGTCACATATGACGTAGGCAGTATTCTTGTTAGAATAAACTCCATTACAAAATGGCGATGGTAACCAGATGTTTACATTAGTTCACATTCCAAAGTAGAATCCAGTGCGCAGAAGCCAGGGTGCTATCTCCTCTCTCTTATTTCTTCTTCCTTTTTGACCAATGAAACAATGTTTAAACCTCAGTGAGGACTGCCCTCTTCTGAAGATGTATATACACTTACCCCATGTAATAAAAGTTAGAGATTGCTTTGACCAACTTCTGTGTCAGCATCTAGTCTCTCAGCCACGCGTGGATATTAACCCCTGGGGGAGGGGGTACATTGATTTGGCACACCAGAGTGTATCTTAAATGCCCTAATTTAGGGCGGTTTCATCACAGACGTCTGCTAAAGGCAGAAATCTGATCAGACTAAGTGTAAAGTGAAAATACAGTACAGTACACTATATAGGGTACTGTATTATACAGACATCAGACCCACTGGATCTTCAAGAAAAAGTAAAAAAAAAAAAAAAAAAAAACACTGATCACTGATTAAAAATTATAAAAATAAAATTCCCTACACATGTTTGATATCACCGCATCCGTAACAACCTGATCTATAAAACGGTTATGTTACTTTCCCTGCACAGTGAATGCCATAAAAAATAAAATAAAATAAAAACTATGGTGAAATTCTAATTTTGCCTACCTTACTTCCAAAACAAAGTTTATCAAAAAAGTTGTATGTATGCCAAAATAGTACTAATCAAACCATCACCTCATCCCGGAAAAAAAATGAGCCCCTACATGAGACAATGGCCCAAAAAATAAAAAAAACTATGGCTCTCAGACTAAAACATTATTTTTTTTTTGTTTCAAAAATGCTAAATGTAAAAAAAAAAAAGTTTACATATTAGGTATCGCCGCATCTGTAAGAACCTGCTCTATAAAAATACCTCATGACTTAAACCCCGAGGGGAACACTGTAAAAAAAGGCAAATTTTGTCACCTTACATCACAAAAAGTGTAATAGCAAGCAATCAAAAAGTTGTATGCCCCCCAAAATAGTGCCCATCGAACCGTCATCTCATCCCACAAAAATGATACCCTACCTAAGACAGTAGCCCAAAAACTGAAAAAACTTTGACTCTCAGACTATGGAGATGAAAAATTGTGCTAAAAAAAACTTTTGTTTTGTCACCTTACGTCAATAAAATTGCAACACCAAGCGATCAAAAAGTTGTATGCCCCCCACAATGATGGGTATCGCCGCATCCGTAAGAACCTGTTATATAAAAATAGAACATGATCTAACCTGTCAGATGAACGTTGTTAATAATAAAAAATAAAAACTGTGCTATTTTTTGTCAAATTTTCCATTTTAAACCATTTTTTCCCATAACAAAGCAAGGGTTAACAGCCCCAAAAAACTCAATATTTATTGCCCTGATTCTGTAGTTTACAGAAATACCCCATATGTGGTCGTAAACTGCTGTATGGCCACACGACAGGGCGCAGAAGGAAAGTAACGCCATATGGTTTTTGGAAGGCAGTTTTTGCAGGACTGTGTTTTTTTTTGACACCATGTCCCATTTGAAGCCCCCCTGATTCACCCCTAGAGTAGAAACTCCAAAAAGTGACCCCATTTAAGAAACTACCACCTTCAAGGTATTCAAAACTGATTTTACAAACTTTGTTAACCCTTTAAGTGTTCTGTAAGAGTTAATGGCAAATGGAGGTGAAATTTCAGAATTCCAATTTTTGGTCACTTTTCCTCACAAAAGGTGTAATATAGAGCAAACAAAAATCATATGTACCCTAAAATAGTAACAACAAAACTGCCACCTTATCCTGTAGTTTCCAAATCCGGGTTGCTTTTTTGGAGTTTCTACTCTAGGGGTGCATCAGGGGGCTTCAAATTGGACATGGTGTCTAAAAACCAATCCAGCAAAAATCTGCCTTCCAAAAACCAAATGGCATTCCTTTCCTTCTGTGCCCTGCTTTGTGCCCGTACAGCAGTTTACGACCACATATGGGGTGTTCCTGTAAACTGCAGAATCAGAGTAATAAATTTGGAGTTTTGTTTGGCTGTTAACCCTTGCTTTGTTACTGGAAGAAAATTATTAAAATGGAAAATCTTCCAAAAAAGTGAAATTCTGAAATTTTATCTCCATTTTCCATTTAATCTTATGGAACGCCTAAAGGGTTAATAAAGCTTGTAAAATCAGTTTTGAATACCTTGAGGGGTGTGGTTTCTTAGATATGGTCCCTTTTATGGAATTTCTACTCTAGGGGTGCATCAGGGGTTCTTCAAATGGGACATGGTGTTAAAAAAAAAAAAAGGCCATCAAAATCTGCCTTCCAGAAACTATATGGCGTTCCTTTCCTTGTGCGCCCTGCCATGTGCCCGTACAGCAGTTTACGACCACATATGGGGTGTTTCTATAAACTACAGAATTAGGGCAATAAATATTGAGTTTTTTTGGCTGTTAACCCTTGCTTTGTTACTGGAAAAAATTGGTTAAAATGAAAAATTTGCCCAAAAATTGAAATTCTGAAATTTTATCTTCATTTGTCAATAACTTTTGTGGAACACCTAAAGGGTTAACAAAGTTTGTAAAATCGGGTTTGAATACCTTGAGGGGTGTAGTTTCCAAAATGGGGTCATTTTTGGGTGGTTTCTATTTTGTAAGCCTCACAAAGTGACTTCAGACCTGAACTGGTCCTTTAAAAGGTGGGTTTTGGAAAATTTCGTAAAAATTTCAAGATTTGCTTCTAAAGTTCTAAGCCTTGTAACGTCCCCAAAATATAAATATATCTCAGAATTGCCTGGATAAGTAAAAGCGTTTTAAAGTTATTCACACATAAAGTGACACTGGTCAAATTAGCAAAAACTTGCCTGGTCCTTAAGGTGAAAATGAGCCCGATCCATAAGGGGTTAAGGGGAAAAAAAATAAAGTGACTCCTTCCCGACTCCAATCAGGCAATCAGAATAACTCCCTGGATCAACGACCCCTCTCTACTAGCTATAGCCGGTAATCAGGCTTGGCTCCAGGTTCATGTGGGCCCCCTTGAGGCATTTTTTTACATTTACATGTCCCCCTGTGGCTCCCTCACAGTATAATGACCCCCAGTGGCCCCTATACAGTATAATGACCACTAGTGGCCCTTCGCACACTATAATGACCCCCCCAATGCCCCCCCCACTCTGTATAATGACCCCCAGTGGACCAACACATAGTATAATGACCCCACAGCGGCCCTCCATTCAGAATAATAACCCCCAGCCGCCCTCATTCAGAATAATGACCCCCAGTAGCCCCCACAATGGGGGTTATACTGTATGGAGGGGGCACTGGGGGTCATTATACTAAATGGAGGGTCAATGGGGATCATTATACTAAATGGGGGGCACTGGGAGTCATTATATTGAATGGCGGCTCTGGGGGGTCATTATACTGAATAGAGGGTCATTGGGGATCATTGTACTAAATGGGGGACACTGGGGGTTATTATACTATGTAAAGGGCCCTCACAGTATAATGACCCCACAGTGGCCCTCCATTCAGAATAATGACCCCCAGTCGCCCCCACAATGGGGGTTATACTGTATGGAGGGGGCACTGGAGGTCATTATATTGAATGGGGGCTCTGGTGGTCATTATACTAAAAGGACGGTCAGTGGGAATCATTATACTAAATGGGGGGGGGGGGCACTGGGGGTCATTATATTGTGTAAGGGGCCCTCACAGTGTAATGGCCCCCTCACATACCTATCATTGCTGGAGCGCAGGGGAGCCGGCGGTCCTGTCATTAACTAACCGCAGCTCCTTGACCTCCTCTCCTCAGGCCCGCTGCAGCAGTGAGACACACGTCATGATGTCACTGCTGGGCCGGGCCTGGAGGAGAGAAGGAGATGTGCAGTGATGTAGCTAGAACTCTGGGCCCCACAGCAAATTTTAGTACGCCCCCCCCCCCCCCCAGTGGGTTCACATCACGTATTTCCTAGTGGTTTGATGTATACAAATGTGCAGAACTCCATGTTTTTGTATCCTGCAGAGTCCAGTAAAAAATGCATACGTTAACATATGTTTTTCTACCATGTAACTGTAGGGTGAACGGACACCACTGTACGGCATCAGTCTGAGGCATCTCTTAACGCATACATTTTTGGTATACATTAAATGGATGGCACAAATGGGATGTGAACCCAGCCCTAGTGTCAGAATAAGCACCAGTACACAGCGGAGCAGCATGGCGGAGAGGGGAAGCCGCCAGTGGCGTAGGGATCGCCATAGCAACCATAGCAGTGGCTATGGGGCCCTACGCCACTAGGGGCCCATCCGGGCCGCCTTCTGTTGATTTTTTATTTATTTACACACACACAGCACAGGCAGCCAGGCCTGAGCCGCGGACCGCCCGCCCACTACACTAGACTAGTGTAGTGGGCGTGGCGCTGGCGGTCCGTGGCTCGGGCCTGGCTGGGGAGAAGGAGTCAGGACTGCAGCAGGGCGCACGCGCAGCAGATGAGGTAGGCGGTGGAGGGGGCCGGGACGGGGAAGTACCTGAGGGAGGGAGCCAGCCACCAGCGCCGCAGGCCCGCAGCGCAGGAATCCTCAGTTCCGGATCTAAGTTGAAGCAGCGGCGGGCGTGTGTGGGGGGGTGGTGCCTGCTGCCGGCGACTTGCGGCGCCATTGTGATGCAGAGCAGGCTAGGGGAGGGCCAAGGGCGGGCACAATTAGTGGGCGGTCCGTCCGTGGCCCAGGCCAGCTCGGGCCTGGCTGGGGAGGAGTCAGGAGCAGTCAGAGCAGCACAGATAGAGGTAGGCAGTGGAGGGGGCCGGACCGGGGGCGTACCTGAGTGGAGGGAGGAGAGACTGGAGCCAGCCAGCCACCAGGTTGGAGAAGCAGCAGAGGGAGGTGGACTCAGGTGGTGGAGGGGGCCGGTCCTCTTCTCTCTGCTCGGTGCTCCTGCTTCCTCCTCAACTGGTCTCCACTCCAGTCTCCAGTCCTGCCAGTCTGTGCCTGCTGTGACTAGTGTGCTCTAAATAAAAGTAAGTGAACGAAAGTGAGAACTTATGATTTATGAGATACTTGATCTGAATTCTGAAGTTAAAAAGAGCTTCCTGCAGAGTGGGGCCCCCAAGAGAAGCAAGTGGCGCCCTCCTTATCATTGCAGGTCTGCAGGCAGCTCTTTTTAACTTAAGAATTCAGATCATCAGACTCTCAGTAATTACAAATTTACAGCACACACACCCACCATCAGACAGGGGAGGGAGGGAAGAAACCCCAGAACTAGAGTGTGCCCCCAACTTGGGGGGCATATTGACACTCTAGTTCTAGGGATTCTTTTCTTCCCTCCCCTGTCTGATGGTGGACACTACAGGGGTGTGTGCTGTAATTAGTAAGTGAGAGTCTGAAGTTAAAAAGTTAAAAAGAGATGCCAGCAGTGATAAGGAGGGCGCCCCTTCCTTCTTTTGGGGGGCACACTCTAGTTCTGGGGTTCCTTCCCCCCCCCCCCTTATATGACAGACTGAGTACTTTTGCACTTGTGGCAGGACGGATCCGGCAGGCTGCTATTTCGCTGGTCTGCTGCTCCGTCCCCATTGAGCGGTGGGAGAACTAGGATGGGTGTTTGGGTGGGAAAGGGATACAGTTTTGGCCATACAGTTATTGGATACCACCGCCATACAGTGATAACACCGCCATACAATGATAAAACCACAATACAGTGACCGGATAAAAGGGTATAAGAGGGCACAGTACAGGGAATGACTAGGGGCACTGTACAGGGTATAAAAGGGCACAGTACGGGATGAGGGGCACAGTCATATGATCCTGTGACGTTAGAAGGTCATTATGGTGAATGCGGTTCAGATGCCATCATAATGAGAGGCAGAGGAGTGAGACAGGGGCCCTGGATGGACAGGAGGGGTGGACACAGCAAGTAGGTGGAAGGGGCTCTGAGGGGGATTCATACAAGAAGTAGGGGCAGGAGGTCTGTGCAGGGCAACAATAGGAGATAGGAGGGTGGAACAGGCGCTCTGGATACATGAGGGAGGAAAGGAGACAGCAGGGGCCCCATGAGGATCAGATAGGACAGGATATGGGGGGGGGACAGGTGTCATGGAGAAAAACTGCGTAATGAAACAGTAAAATAACAAAATAGAATAAAGCAGCATACATCAGCAGATCGAAAAGTCCCCCCCCCCCCACACACACAGGAGTGTCCCACAGAGAAGAGACAGTCACAGTGCACACTCGCTGACAACCTGTGTTCACACTTCTGCCCCAGCCCTGCTGGTCTCTCTCATCAGGCAGCACCTTCTGTGTAGAAGGGGCGTGTCTGAGTCTCTGCAGCAGCCGGCCTCATGTGACTCAGAGGGCCCACTAGAGGGGTACTGCGTAAGTGAAATTACAGAAATGGGAGCTTCCATCTGTATTGATAGATGTGCTCATAGCAGCTCAGTGGGCCCCCCCCCCAGGAGCATTGGGCCCCGGCACTTGCCCAGGTTTGCCAGGTTATGACGCTGGCCCTGCTGGTAATATAATTACACTCCAGAAATACATCCAGGCCCCACTTGAACTCTTTTAGTGAACTCACCATCACCACCTCCTCAGGCAGAGAGTTCCATAGTCTCACTGCTCTTACTGTAAAGAATCCTCTTCTATGTTTGTGTACAAACCTTCTTTCCTCCAGACACAGAGGATGTCCCCTTGTCACAGTCCTGAGGATAAATAGATGATGGGATAGATCTCTGTACTGACCCCTGATATATTTATACATAGTAATTAAATCTCCCCCTCAGTCGTCTTTTTTCTAAAGTGAATAACCCTAATAATCTTTCAGGGTACTGTAGTCCACCCATTCCCGTAATTATTTTAGTTGCCCTCCTCTGAACCCTGTCCAGCTCTGCTATGTCTGCCTTGTTTACAGGAGCCCAGAACTGTACACAGGACTCCATGTGTGGTCTGACTAGTGATTTGTAAAGTGGTAGGACTATGTTCTCATTACGGGCATCTACCGTATTTTTTGCCCTATAAGACACACTTTTTCCCCCATAAGTGGGGGGAAAATAGCAGTGCGTCTTATGGGGCGAATGCTGCATTTTGCCGAATTTTCAATGATACGCCGTGCCACGATGCCGCACGGCGTCTGTATCAGCTGAGAGGGAGGAGAGGCTGGGGGCCGGCATCTGCTTTTATAATGACAGCGGGGCCCATGCAGTGACTGTATTCTACTACACGGGCCCCGCTCACTGTATAAAATCGTATCTGTAATTGTAGGCATTGTTAATGTATAACAATTTTGGGTAATCAGCGCCTGTATTACTTACAAGCACTCGGTAGCAGAGAGGAGGGAGGAGGCAGGCCGGGAGGACGGGCGCTGGCAGCGAGAGTCACTACGTCATGCGCCCATGCCGCCTGCTTCATTCATAAAGTGGGCGGCGCAGGTGCGTGACGTAGTGACTCACGCTGCCAGCGCCCATCCTCCCGGCCTGCCTCCTCCCTCCTCTTTGCTACTGAGCGCTTGTAAGTACTACAGGCGCGGATTACCCTGAATTTTTATATATTACCAATGCCTACAATTATAGCTAAGGTTATATACAGTGAGCGGGGCCCGTGTAGTAGAATACAAATACATTCACTGCATGGGCCCCGCTGTCATTATAAAACCAGATGCTACCCCCACCCCCTGTATTGGGGGTCATTCACACTACAGGGACACTGTTATGGAGGGGATCTGTGGATGACGCCATATATGTGTCATCCACAGATCCCCCCATAACAGTGTCATCCACAGATCCCCATAACAGTGTCACCCAAAGATCCCCATAACAGTGTCACCCACAAATCCCCCATAACAGTGTCACCCACAGATCCCCCATAACAGTGTCACCCACAGATCCCCCATAACAGTGTCACCCACAGATCCCCCATAACAGTGTCACCCACAGATCCCCCATAACAGTGTCACCCACAGATCCCCCATAACAGTGTCACCCACAGATCCCCCATAACAGTGTCACCCACAGATCCCCCATAACAGTGTCCTCAACAGATCCCCCATAATAGTGTCATCCAGAGACCACTATTAGTTCAAAACCCACCAAAAGCACACCTTTTGGTTCAAAATATTTGTTTTCTTATCTTCCTCCTCAAAAACCTAGGTGCGTCTTATGGGCAGGTGCGTCTTATAGGGTGAAAAATACGGTATGCCCCTTTTGATGCAACCCATTATCTTATTGGCCTTGGCAGCAGCTGCCTGACACTGTTTTTTACTGCTTAGTTTACTGTTCACTAAAATCCCTAGATCCTTTTCCATGTCAGTGTTTTTTTTTAAATTAATTATCTTTATTAATTAATATATCAAAACATTACAAATAGAAAAAAGGATACAATTCCCCCCCAACCCCAATTCCCTAAAACCCTCCCCTCCCCCCCTACCTGTGGTGCGTCAAAATAAAACTTTTGTAAATAAAGAAATTAAACACAACTAATCAGTCCTCCAGCCACCCCATATCTTAATCCACTTCTCCTCAGCTTCCCTCTGTTTATACACAATTTTCTCATAATTTTTTACCTTAACAATTAGATTTATCCATGTATTTATATCTGGAGTGTATCGAGCAAACCAGGTCCGACTGACCAACACTCTGGCCAACATCAGTATCCTACTCAGGAGGATCTTTTGATACTTGTAATTATTTAGTTTGGAAAGATCATTAAGCACGAATACTTGTGGTTCAAAAGGGATTCGGACTTTTAGTTTATACATAATACAATTATTTATAGTATTCCAGTAGTTTATGAGTTCTGGACAAGTCCATATCATATGAAGAAAATCCGCTCCTGCAGTGTCGCATTTAGGGCAGTTAGACGTGTCTCTTAATCCACATTTATTCATCCATGATGGAGTGATATATAATCTATGGCAAATATAAAATTGTACTAAAACATGGTTGAAGTTCTGGGACAGTGAGCCTAAGTTCCCAAAAATATTCTCCCACCCTTCTATTTGTAAATTCGGACAATCCACCTCCCACGCTCTTTGTCCTGGTGACTGTGTATCACTAAACCGTGCCTTAAGTAGTAACTTATATATATTTGAAATTTTTATTCTAGACAGTGTACCCCCTACCCAATCATTCAAAAAAGATGAATTATCTATATCCAACACCAGTTTATCATCCAGACTGGATAGTACTGAGCGCAATTGAAGATACCTAAACCATGAAAGGTTTTCTATATTATGTGTCATCTCTATAAATGGTTTAATTTCTCTATCCTTAACTACCTGTGAAATATACAGAATTTTATTCTTCTGCCAAAATGTGTCGGCTGCAATATCATCTAGCCTTTGTAAATACACATTATGCCAAATAGGCGTAAATGTAAGTGAACCCTTAACCTTCAACCATGTCCTAGTTGTCGCCCACACTTTCAGGAGTAGTTTTATAGTCTCTCTGTAGCCTCGCTCATAGCTCTTCAGTAGCCCAGATTCCAACAAGGTAAAAATATTATTGTGGGCGTGACTAGTTACCAACTTCCCCAGCAATGCACTGTTCTCTGATTCATAGCACATCAATAACTGGGCTGCAATAAAGTACCCTTTAAAGTAAGGGAGATTTAAACCCCCGCACTCCACTGATTTATACAAATATTCCAGCTTTATTCGAACTCGCTTTCTTCCCCATATTAAATCATTAATTATTCTTTCCATGAGTTTAAAATACTTATCTTGTATCCAAATAGGTGTATTCCTGAGCACATAAAGAAATTGTGGTAATATCACCATTTTAACTAGTGAAACTCGATCAGCTCTGGATAGGGGAAGTCTCAGCCAGATCCCTATTTTAGCTCTACTCCTTACCATTATGGGGATCAAATTAAGTTGTATAAAATTTTCAACCCGGGGTGATATAGTCAAACCCAAGTATTGAAAAGTGTCAACAATATCTAACTGTGTCACAAGAACCTCTTTCTGTGGCAGGGGGTCTATTGGCATCAAACTGGTCTTGGCCCAGTTTATAAGAAGACCAGACACCTCACCAAATGCTTTAACCATTTGAATAATCCTAGGAAGAGTAATTTCCGTATGGTCTATAAAAAAAAGAACATCATCCGCATATAAGGAGATACGGTCTTGTGATCCTAGCGTACCAAATCCTTTAACCTGATCGTCCTGCCTAATGGCCATCGCAAGGGGTTCGATATAAATATCGAATAACAAGGGGGATAATGGACAGCCCTGCCGCGTGCCTCTATTTAAATCAATACTACTACTCAGGATTCCATTAAGACTCAATTTTGCCCTTGGAGATCTATACAATAACTTAAGAGTACCTATAAACCTTTCCCCAAAGCCCATCCTTGCCAGAACCTTCCAGAGGAAGCGCCACTCCACCCTGTCAAAGGCCTTAGAGCAGGCATCCTCAAACTGCGGCCCTCCAGCTGTTGTAAAACTACAACTCCCACAATGCCCTGCTCTAGGCTGATACCTGTAGGCTGTTCGGGTATGCTGGGAGTTGTAGTTTTGCAACAGCTGGAGGGCCGCAGTTTGAGGATGCCTGCCTTAGAGGCATCCAATGACAGGATGGAGCGAGCGGTCCCCCCAGGGGCCTGAATATTAGAAAAGAGCCGATGTAGATTATGATGTGTACCCTTGTTTTGAATAAAGCCACTCTGATCCGGATGGACAATAGAGGAAATGACCCTAGAAAGCCTTGTAGCCAAGACCCTCGCAAAAAGCTTTACATCTGCATTAAGCAGTGAGATTGGTCTATAAGATTCTAGATCTAAAGGGTCCTTGCCTTTTTTTGGAATTAATATTATTACAGCTTCCATCATTGAATGTGGCAACTTCCCATCCTCCATTGATTCAGAAAAGACCTCCAACAGTCTAGGGAGAATACACTCCCTATATTTACTATAGAATTCATATGGGAGCCCATCTGAACCAGGAGTGGAATTGGCTGAGCATAATTTAATAGCTCCCTCAAGTTCCTGAATTGAGACCTCTAATTCAAGTGCTTTCTTTTGCGTCTCAGTAATAGTTGGAAAGATGATCCTGTCAAGATAGAAATCTATCTTATCGTCTGTGATCTTAGATTCAGCTTTATACAAATCAAGGAAATAGTCAACAAAGGCCTTCTCTACCGGACCCTGTCTAGTGACCATCCTACCATCAATCAGTCGAACCTTATCTATATATTTTTTGGATTGTTGGCTTGAAATTACTCTGGACAAAAATTTACCAGGTCGCCCTGACTCCGTAAAGTATTTTTGCCCTTTAAAAAAAAGGCTCTGTTGGGCCTTGTCCAATAAAAAATTAGAATATATTTGTGTGGCTCTTTGCATATTTTCCCTATTCTCCTCCGTCTTATTCATATAAAAGGATTCTGTCGCCAGTGCTGCACGTTCTTCTAGATTTTTCTGTTTTTTCCCGTACTCCTTTCTAAGGTTCGCGATGTTACTAACCATCAATCCCCTCATATACGCCTTAAAAGTATCCCATACCACTTGAATTTTTGCTGAACCATAGTTATTATCCCAGAATCGGCCAATTTCATTTTGGATTATTTCATGTGTCTTTATAACTGATAGCCAATAAGGATTTAGTCTAAAAGGAGGTTTTTGTGTGTATCTTTCCTGAGATAAGCAGAGTTCAAGTAGTAACGGAGAATGATCCGATATTGACCTCGTTTCATATTTCATTCGCTTTACCAATTTCACATGTTTACTACTTATCAATGCAAGATCTATTCTAGACATCGATTTACCTGCTTTACTAAAACATGAGAAAGCCCTTTTCCCCTGTCCTAGATATTCCCAAACATCTTCAAAACCAGCCTCCAGGCAAAACCGTGCCAGGGGAGACCCCTGAACCGGACTATCACTCCTGACACTCGTAGAGACCCTATCACGTAGAGGATCAATGACACAGTTGAAATCGCCAATAATCAGTGTTGGACACTCTGGCCATTTATCCATAAATAATACCAAAGAATTAAGGACCGAAAAGGAAAATGGCGGTGGAATATAGACAAAGGCCAAAATACATATCTTCCCCCTTAACCTACAATATAAAAAAATAAATCTTCCCTGTTGGTCAACAGAGGATGCCTCACAAACGAAGTCAATAAGTCTATGTATCAAGACAGTAACACCTCTCGAGTAATTGGAGAAGGTAGAATGATACGTGTGCACAGCCCATCCCCTGTCGACCACCCTAGAGGTCTCCTCAGTAAGATGGGTCTCTAGCAAGCATACTATTGCTGGTAAGTGGACCCGAGTCAAGTCAAAAACCGCTTGTCTTTTTCCTCTATCCCCCAAACCACGTATATTCCAGGCAATAATTCTAGTCCGCACTATCAACAGCGGTTAAATAGGAAAAAGAGAAAAAAAAAAAAAAAAAAGAGAATATATAATTTGACGCACCACAGCCCAACCCCAACCCCCCGTACAGGTAATCCACCACGTATTGTAGTAGATTTCTCTCCTATGACCATCCCTCCCGCACTCCCCCCACTCGGCCACCCCCATTAGGAGGCGAAGAAAAAGAAATTTAGTGGTATAGACCCCTTATAACAATTATAATTCCCACCACATCCTAAAACAATTAAATCATAGATTATTTCGATCAAGCCAATCTGTGGCTTCTTCCGAGGTGTCAAAAAATAGAGTTTTATCGTTGAAAATAATCCGCAATTTTGCTGGGAATATAAGAGAATATTTAATATCCCTTTCTCTTAGCCTCTTTTTGACAGTCATAAATGTGCGTCTCTTTTCTTGTATGTCTTTTGAGAAGTCTGGAAAAAAGGCCAATCTGTTCCCATTGTATACAACCGGTGAGCATTCCCTCGCCCTTCTCAAAAGGATATCTTTATCCCCTGTGGCCAGTAACTTAACAAGAAATGTCCGAGGTTGTCTCCCTGGAATTGGTTTACCCCCTGGGACCCGATGAGCTCTTTCTATCATAAAGAAAGGGGAAAACAAATCTTTCCCAAAATTCTCAAAAATTAACTTCTGTATGAATTGGGTTGAGTTCTTCTCTTCCGCACCCTCTGGAATCCCTATTATTCTCACGTTGTATCTTCGTGACCTATCCTCAAGGTCCGCCACCTTTTTCTTCAGAAGGTTATACTCTAATTTAAATGTGGAGACTTCGGTTTTTATTTTTTTGGATTCATTCTGTATCAGGGCAACGGAGCTCTCGAGGTTGTTAACTCTGTCTCGCATTTTTGACAAATCGTCTTTTATTAGTCCCACATCAACTTGGATAAACCCAAGTTGGGTTGTAACAGCCTGTATTAAATCCCCATTTTGTTTGACCGCTAGCAGTATTTCTTATAACGGAGAGGAGTTGTCGTTAGGGATAACTTCCCCCATTATACCATCTTCCTCTTCGGGGTATCTAGAGGCTTTTTGTGGTTCTATCTCAGTCATCTCTGGGTCGTCATTTTTTTTTTGTGACAAGTTCCTTTTGTCCGCCCTTCGTGTTAACCCTCGGAGACCTCAGGAACTGGTCTATTTTTGTTGTTTCAACAGTTTTGGACCCCAGTTTCTGACTTGAGAGGTCAGCCGAGCGCCTACTAGCTTTTACGAGCCATACCCTGTTCCTGTTTTTTTTTTTATTTTTTTTTATTTCCGCCTCTTTCTCTCCTTTCTCTCTTTTTCCTTTTTTTTTTTTTTTTTTTTTTTTTTTTTTTTCTTTCCTCTCCCTTCTTCTTTGTTCTCCTTTTCTTTTCCTTTCCCTTTTTTTCTTTTTTTTTCCTCTTTCCCCCCTTCCCTTTTTTTTTTTTTTTTTTTTCTTCCTCTTTTCTTCCACTTTCCACTTTATACTTTATAGTTTACTCCTTTTATATTTGTAGCCACCTCACTTTTTTCAAATGTGTTTTAGGATGGTAAAAGTAGTTTTTTTAGTTAGTAGGTATCATCCTAGGGAGAGGACATCTGGAGGACAAAAGAAAAAAAAAGGAACAATCTCACCGGTTTTCAACCTTCCCCTACCATCCGAAGATTGGAAGTCCTGAGGGGCACCAGCAGCAAAAATGAAGAAACCACAGTCTCCAACAGCCTGTCAAAGTAAAGTTTGTACGGTTGATCCCAGCAGTGCAAAGGAAGAGGGGAGAATAGTGAACAAAATCTAGAGGCACAAGGAGAGGTTCAGATATATCAAGGAGATCATACAAGCCCCCTGAAGAATCCTCCAGCAGCCCGTCAATCTCCACACAGGATTAGTCACAATCACAGGGAGGTTAGATTAAATCATACAAGCCCCCTGCAGAATCGTCCAGCAGCCCGTCAAACTCCACACAGGATTAATCACAATCACAGGGAGGTTAGTCACAGCGGTAACAGGGAGGAGGGGGAACAAATCGGTAAAAAGTGAAGGCACGAGGAAAAGGTCAAATGCATGTCGGACGATCAGCAGAGGTCCCAAATGAATTCAATCAGCCCGTCCTGCGGTCCATCAGCCGGGAGAAACACAGCAGGGCTACTCACAGTGACGCAGGGAGGAGAAGGGAGGATCGGCAGCAGTCCCAAATGAATTTCATCAACCCGTCCTGCGGTCCAATAGCCGGGAGAAACACAACAGGGCTACTCACAGTGACACAGGGAGGAGAAGAGAGGATCGGCAGAGACTGAAGACGAACTCCACACACAGGACTAACCACAGCGGCACGGAGAGGAGGAGAGAGGATCAGCAGGAGCTAAGGACAAACTCCACGTTCAAGTTTAGCAGTCGGGGCAGCGACACATGCCCCGTGATCATGAAGAGGACACGGCCGAAGATCACCACGAGGACGCCAGGAGATTCAAGGCAGGAGGACCGCCGAGCTGCGGGGAGGCGGAGAGCGTGACGTACTCTGTCTACGTCATCACGTCATCACGTTCCCAGTCCCGACACCCTTGTTTTCCATGTCAGTGTTACTGAGTGTTTTACGATTTAGTATGTACGGGTGACTTGCATTATTCCTTCCCATGTGCATAACTTTACATTTGTTAAACCTCATTTGCCACTTCTCTGCCCAAGCCTCCAATCTATCCAGATCCCTCTGTAGTAGTATACTACCCTCTTCCGTGTCATTCAATTTACACAGTTTAGTGTCATCTGCAAAAAATTATATTTTTCTGTGCAAGCCTTCTACAAGATCATTAATAAATATGTTGAAGAGAATAGGGCCCAATACTGACCCCCTGAGGTAACCCCACTAGTGTCAGTGACCCAATCTGAGTGTGTACCGTTAATAACCACCCTCTGTTTTCTATCACTCATCCAGTTACTTACCCACATACAGACATTTTCTCCCAGTCCAAGCATTCTCATCTTATATACTAACCTTTTATGCAGTACAGTGTCAAATGCTTTGGAGAAGTCCAGATATACAACATCCATTGATTCGCCCCGGTCAAGTCTAGAACTTACCTCCTCATAGAAACTGATTAAATTAGTTTGGCATGACCGATCCCTCATGAAGCCATGCTGATATGGCGTTATTTGCTTATTTTCATTGATGTACACCAAGATAGCATCTCTTAGAAAACCTTTAAACAGTTTACCCATGACAGATGTTAAACTTACCGGCCTATAGTTTCCGGGCTGTTTTTGGACCCTTTTTTTAATATTGGCACCACATTTGCTATGCACCAATCCTGTGGAACACTCCCTGTCTGTATAGAGTATGTAAATATCAGAAATAAGGGTCTGGCTATGACATTACTTAATCACAGGAAAACAACCTGTTATAAAACGTAGCCTTTAATCTAATATACAAATAAAATAACAAACTCCCACAAACAAATATAGAAAAGGAACAAAAAAGAAAGAAGAAAAATTGTCACCATGACGACATAAGGGATGATGCTGTAACGCTCAATGGCATGAGTCAATAATGAACAGGGTGGACAGTCGTGGATAATAGTC